>NC_072740.1:34615570-34915733 GCF_026930045.1 Uloborus diversus | reverse complement strand
TACTCGAAAATTATCTTCATAAGCATACATTAGTTTCTTTTTTTCTTTTTCAGGAAATATTAATTACGAGCAAGGTTATTCTTAAGACAGAATAAAATTTTTACTTTAAAATTCTGCCATGAAAAATAACCTAGCTTGTTTGAAGGTTCAATTTTGCTTTGACCTGAAATAGGAATTAAGGAAAAAAAAAAAAAGAAAAAACATACGATGCACATTCAGCTAGTAAATCTTCATAACAATTAAAATGACGTGGGTTAAACTTGAATATCATGAAAAGTACTCATTTTATTGTTTTGCCGAACTATTATACTCTCCAATTTCATTCAAAAGTTCATGTTCATTGATTTTTTTTTTCATTTTATTATTAGGGAAGGAATTTTAATGTATTTTATCCATCAAAGAGAAAAGTTCATTCAAAGACACAATTTTATTTCTATGGTAAATTGCACGTGTAATTTGTATGATTAGCAAACTTTTTTTAAATACTGTGCGTTTAAAATTACCGAAGTTAAACAAAGGAACAACACGAAATTCTGAAACGAATTCTAAGAATTCATAAAATTCCCTAGAAAACTAGTTAAAACATCTATCAAAAAAAAAAAAAAAAAAAAAATCAGTTCGAATGCGCAAAAATTTTAAGAATTTCGATTCATCGGAGACCCCCCCCCCCAGAAAAAGAGAAAATACCCCTAGAAACAACCTCTCCCTAAAAACCCCTGCCAAAACGAATTTGTAGAAAAAATTCAAGCAGTTTAAAACGAAAAAATCTGGACCTGCCAGCCACAATGATTTGTCGTGCTTGGAAAACAAATTAAAGTAGAATGCATTTAATAATCACACACACACACAAAAAAAAAAAAAAAAAAAAAATCTTAGTTTTAAATCTATTGAAAGGAAGAAAAATAGTTGGAAAAAATAGTTGATTTACTTTGGAAGACTTAAGTACTTGCGAGGATTGAATACCCGCCGTGAGCAAGTACGACAAGTGTGCTTGTGTATGATTCTGGAATGAAAAAGAAAATGGCTAATGCCCCCGGCGCATTCCTCCCTCACCCCTTTCAAGTCCTGGATCTCAACAAGACTGCAGAGGCGGGGGGGGGGGACGGTTATGGGACGCATTACGCACGCTTCGCAGAGCGCGCAAATCAGCAACGAGCTTGCAATAAATGGGCGTAAATGTGAAACAGGTTCGAAGGTTAGAAATAAGTTGGGAATGCGTTTAGTCGGATATAGGTTGGTTTTAAACCATCCTCCGATGCTTCGAACGATCGGATGAGCGTATGAAAAAAACCAATATCTAACCAAAACATATTTCCAACCATTGCGATGCATTTTCAACCTTTCTCCAACGTAAATCCGATGGTTTGTGCTACCTGGGTAATTACGCTTTTCAATTCTTCCATCTTGTTCCTAATACTACGAGCATTTGTATAAAAAACCTTAAGTAAGCCCATCTTACTTTTATTTAATGCTGCACGATTGTTTGAATCCCAAGTGTTAAAATCTTTTCTCTTATTAGCCACCCTATTTCCGTTTCTACTAAAATCCCGAGACAGATGAAGGTGTAAATTAAATGAAAAGGATTATATTCTTTCCTGAGATAAAATGTATTTCTTAGATCATTAAATGGTAGTATTTTTTACAGATTTTCTCACGACATTTTTATCGTTAAAAAACTTTATGAAATAACCAAAATCTTCAACATATTGTTCAGAAAACCAATAAATTAAAACATCAACAACATAAGTGCCGCCATTCACGAGCGAGCCGAATAGAGCCGAGCCATTCGGAGTCGTTCCATTTGGAATGGGATAAAATTGTAACCGCATTCACGACCGCATCCACACCGCACCGCGCCAATGTTTGTTTTGAAATAGAAAATCGCAATTCCTGCATTTATTTGAAATTATTTGGATGTCCTTGGTCAAATAACGTCAATTTAATGATAGCTAGTCCTCAAATAGCTTTGTATACGTTTATCTCCTGGCTTCATCAGCCAAATTTCTTCATTTATTTGTGTAAACGTGTCTTGATTTTTTACTAAGATGAGGTTAACCATTTGTATTCACATGTTTATATTCACAAGATTTTCCGTTGCAAACATAGATCAGATTACCTTTTACTGAAATTCGCTAATCGTTCGCCACAACGATTGACGTTTCTCGAAATGTGCTATGCAAAACTACCTTGTTTAACAGACATTTGAAGGTAAAAAAACTTACATTGCCCATTTTAAGATAATTTATTTCTTAGTTTTATAGCAACCAACAAGGAGAGAGCCATTAACTGAGAAGCATTTTCTAAGTCCTTATCGTGTACTCTTAACTTCATAAAAAAAGTCGTCTCTTTCTTTTATGATCTATTTGAAAAACCTGACACATGTGTACATATATATTTACAATTACTCAAAAAAAAGCAAACAGCTTGTCGCATTTGCTTTAATGCTGTAAAATATAAGTTTGTTAATATTGAGTTACTCCCCTAAATTAAAATTTTTCATTTCAATAAGTAATTATTTTACCTTCTCGTCCGCAGCAGTATTATATTTTAATGGCAATTTTGTTCACTATGCATGCAACTGAAAAGGACGCATAACATGTTTATGGTAAGTGACATAAAGGGATAAAGAGAATTCGTCCCAATGGTCATACGATGGTGATTGCCTGTTAATTTAAATTTGGCTTTCGCTTTTGTTGGCTTTTAGGATGTATCCCTCAGTAGTGGAAGTAAAAAAAAAGAAAGGTTTGTATAATTTTTGTTTTGCAATAATGACTTTGCTTTATCATGCACTTTCATCAGTGGCGCACACAGGAATTTTGCAAGGGGGAGGGTCCAAGGTCGAAAGCGCAATTCCTATCTCATACACCAATATGCCGTCAAACATATCGACTTGATTTTATCAGTGCCCGAAAATGGAAAACAGTAAAAAATAAACTTGAATAAGTAATTAGCATCATTGAATGAAATACACAAAATAACCAGAGAGCAAAATAATTTACACTTTTACATTTCTCATAATTAAAAAATAGATTCAAGTTCATAGAATCTCTTTTCAATTCTCTTTCTATAATGTCAAAACTAAAAACAGGGTTATTACAGTGTATTCATTTATAATCACCGTTGCACTTCTAAAAGGCAATGCATTATGTGAAAAGTGCATAATATTTTTAAAAATGTTTTAACACGAGGATTTTAGTTTTTCACTCATTGGAACTGAAACAATTGTTACCTGTGTTTGAAATTATTTCACATGCGGGGAATTTAATCAGGAAAAAAAAACGAGCTATGGGAGGGGTCCGGACCCCACCCATACCCCCCTGGAGCCCCTTGTGTGCGCCACTGACTTTCATACTACAGTCGAACCTCCATATATCGAACTTCCACATATCGAAATTTTCTATATATCGAAATCCCAGCAAATTTCTATGTTCATTACATAGAAAAATTGTTTCTATATATCGAAAAAATCTCTATATATCGAATTTTTTTTCGAGACATTCGTAGATTTGTTTTTCCACTTGAGACTGTCTCATGAAAAATGAAGGTTAGGGGAGATAATTATGTTCACTAAAGGTTGCTACGAAACTCATAAGGAATCTGGGGTTGAGGGGTGTGTAGATAGGTCGTTGTTTCGTTCTAGAGTTCTTAAATTCCCTCAAGTTTATTTCAAATCTTAGTTGTAACCATTAGCATTGTAAAATCAGTTTCAAGTTCTCTCTTTTGTCTGTTGATTATCATTCCTAGTCTTTTTAGCTGCAGTAAAAATCATTCAAGTTAAGTAGATTGATTTTTTACTCTTCTGTCGATTACATTATCAAAACGAAAACCCCTAATGTTGCGGATCAAGTTGAATTGAAGAAGAATGAAGATGTATGAAGGCGCAAAAATGTAATTTCTGTTATTTTTTTAATTATTAACTTTTATTTTAATCCGATGCTCGTATCAATTTGAAATTGGGTTTTTGCACACGTAAATTAGCTTTATTTTTAATGTTTTAGGAGACTTTTAGGATAAAATAAGATTGTTTCTATATATCGAAATTTCTATATATCGAATTTTTTCCCGACAATTTGCTACTTCGATATATGGAGGTCGGACTGTACTTTTATATTTACTGTTTTGAAATGTTGAAGTTATGCAATTTTAATTTCTAGGAAAACAGTTTTTCTTCGTTTAATGATTTCTGCACAAAAAATTATCTTATAATTTTATGTTTCCTTTAGTTTGTGGTAGGGGCTATGATCACTTGTGATTGAAAATAGGACATTTATGAAAACTATTTTTATGCAATGCAATTTTTAGTTTTAATTTAAAAAGAAAAATTAGATTTGGTGTATGTACTTTATTATTTTTCTCTATGATATTGTTTCATTTATTACGGTCAGGAAAGGGTGGGGAATTGTCATAAAATCCTGCTTTTCAACTTATGTACGTAATAAATATTTAAGACTTCCTGTAAAAACTTCACATATGTTTTGAAACATTACATTAAGAGAACACATTGCATTAAGTTTTCAGAAGAAAAAAAAATATATTTTATTCACTTTCTTTTTCATATGTAGTTATGACTGCTTTACCCCATGTGGTGAGGTAAAAGGAGTGGTACATGGGGCAAGGTGGTCATAATTAAACAACAGATATACGACTATTTTAAAAGAACCATAAAAGTTAAAACGCTCGACACAGCTAGTTCTTTGAAAGAAATCGGCTTGATTTAATTAAATTATATACATTTTTAATGCCCTGTAGTCATAAGTTGGCTCATTAAAGATTTATAGATGGCTGATGCACCAAAAAAGATGCAGGAAGAGATGATTAGGATAAACTCTTCATCATCAACTTTTAATGAAAATTTGACTATGTTGGATTTTAACGTGATTATTAATTAAATGACCTTCTCAAATACATTTGGGACATAATCTCAAAAATCGAGGTGGATGGCCACAGTAGAGACTCCCTCCTTCCATTTCAATTTGTATAAAATTACATGAGAAAAATGTAAAACATATTTAAGTCTGTTTTTTTCTGTAAACACAATAGTCGATCTGTACTTTTATTTTACGATTAGTTAATAATTGTGAACTTAGAAAAGTGGAAACCAATGCCTCTTTACTTTTGAAAGTGTGGAAGCATTTGCTGGATAGAAAAACAGTAAGTAGTAACTGATTATCTTGATTATTTGTAGTTAGGTAATTAATGTGAAATAGTTTTTGCTCTCATGCATCACTAAAATCTCCCGCATAGTGCTTAAAAATAGATTTCTGTAAGTTTCAGTTTTTTTTTTCGTTTTGAATATGTTATTTTTTTTTTATTATTCATTTGCAAATGTTGATTCGAAAGTTTGTTAGCTAATATATTTTTCAGCTTGATATTTTCTTTAGACTTATGTTTGATTTTTTTAAAAAAGGAAGAAATAAACAATGGTTTTGAAGAAAAATTATAAATTTTTGGCTTTGTACGAGATGCCTCTGAGATTAATGATTTTATGGTACATGTGGGGACAAAAGGGGCGTCTTTTTATCCACTTGGAATTACGAATTTTCAAAAAAAAAGAAAAAAGGATTCCGATTTGCCTAGTACACAAGGTTTACCCTAGGTTAGCCTGGTACACAAGGCATACTGATTCACGCTTTTGGATACAAGTTGGCATTGGTTGCCTTTGTTCACAGTACATGAAACTTTTTTAAAAAATGAAGCTTTCTACGCAGCCAATGTCATGAAAATTCTACAAAATTTGAGCGAAAATGAGAGTGTTCCGATTTTAAAATGTTGTATAAGTAAATAACACCATTGCTTTTTCTAAGTAAAGAATTGTCTGCAGTGAAATTTGGAAATTGAAATTTAATTCCTTATTGATAAAATCTAAATATATATATATATTTTTTACATTCTTTCGACTATTTATATTTTAGTAACATAGTCTTTTACTTGATGTGTGCAACTTTACACCACCTGGCAATAAATGTTCACTTTAAAAGATTAATGTATATAAATGCTGTATGAATAAACTTATTTTGTTATTACGAGAATTTTTCTTATTTCAATCTATGTTTTTTTCTGTAAAGTCAGTACCTTCATAAACACACACAAATAATAAAAAAATATCAAAAGCATTTGTTTTTGAACGAATAAAAGACAAATAATTATCATTAATATTTTCAGAATATTGACAATTGATGTTTTTAGTTTTCTCTAAAATTAAATTTTGTTTATAAAATTGAGAGTGGTTCCATAAATCTCCTACTGAAAATAGAACACTGCTACAGTGTACAAGTACTAGTGAATTGCCGGATCATAAAAATGTAGATCCGCAAATACATATATGGACCTTGAATTTTTAACCCAATTTGATCCTTGTCCAAGTGTAAAATTTGAGATGAAAGGTATTCCCGTAAGGGTAAAAGCACGATTTATTTAAAAAATCAATCCGTAGCAGAAACATAATCAGGAATTTGATTTATTCTGAAAATAAGTTCTACAAAGAGAAGGGGAGAGTCGGTAAGAATGAGACTGCATTGCATTTAAGACGAAGTAAAATGTGAAAAATTATTTCTAGCTTGGTCTGTAGCTATACTAGTAGCTGCTACATCTACTGGCTAGAAATAATATTTCGGCATATAAATGCTGTTGTTCCATTCCTCTGGACCTGCCCCTACCGACATAGCACTAGCAAGAACATCTTTACGAAGAGTAATCGGAGAATTCTGTCTCAATTTTTCGAAGAATGGCTGGAAAAGTCGATAGGAGGAATAGTACAATTCCTAAATCAGTTTAAAAAAATTGCTGAAATGTTACCTTATAATATCTTTAGAAAATGTAAAGCTAATTCAAATTTAATTGTATGTTATTTTATAGTTATCCACATGTAGAATTTCAAATATGTAATAAGAGTTTACGGCTAAAAATCCATTTAAGATCTACTAATCATGATACGGATATAGATCTTTATCTTCTTTTGGATATCTGGCACATCGCTATCAATTAAAGACATACAGTTAGGGCAAACCTAACCTGGCAGTATTGTAAAGGCTATGCAAATCTCAATCCTACCATTTCATTGTTGCCAGGTAAGGTTTTTGATAACTGTAGTGCTGCAAAGAAAGTCGTGCCCCTTCTCCCCCCCCTCCCCCCCAGGAACATTTGGTTTTAATATATATTGTCATTCCAAAACTGTTATGACCAAAACAAAAAAATTCAATCTGCACTAGTGCAAAATTTATAGCACATGTTTTTCTTAACATGAAAATATGCACTTGATTATTCATTTAATTGCAAGAACGTAATAAGGTCTTTGTAGGAAAATTTAGCTGAGTGCTAAGAACCATCAATATTTGCTCTTACTATTAATTTCAATGAAATCTTTATCACTAAGAAAAAAGAATTCATATTGTTTTGTTTGTGTTCAAAATATTAGAATGACTTTCTTTTTTTTTCTTTGAATTCAAGAATTTAGGCATGTAGGATTTTCTTTTCTTTTTTTTTTTTTTTAATTGATGAAACTGAAACATACCAGAATATGCAGTTTTTAGTGCAGCATTATGTAGCACTAAAAAATGCTTACATTACGGTTATGAAAAAGATATTTAAAGTATGCTGTAAAAAAAAGTCAGCTTTAGTTGTTACTAACTAAAGTTGATGAACAGATACGTATAAAACTTTTAGCTTTTTTTTTTGACAAGTATGAATAATGTGCTGCACAAGTTGGTTTTAGCCATATAAAAAAAACCTCACCTTGAGTACAATCTATTGAACCTAACAACTGTTAATAAAACCTATTTATTTCATATTGTTACTTTTATAGGCTCTAATTTTTGAGAGTAGTGAGATCATACGAGTTAATCTTTTTCATTTCCAATTTCTTGTTCTCCTAATCTCTGTTTCCGAAACGCATTTTCACAAACAGTAATTGGTTTGAATAATACTGCTTTTACTTTGCAATTTAAATTCAAAATTCCCTAAGTATTATTCAGTTGTGAGAAAATAATTGAAAAATCTTTGACCCTTGTCAGATTCATTCTCAACGGATGATTGTCAAATTGTCTGCTTTCCTTTAAACATTATGCGTTTCATTCAAAACAAATACAATATGTATGTAGAAAATAAGACGCATTTCTTAAACGGCAACATTTTTATATTGAATTTGCTTTCTTTTCCAATTGTAGAGCTAAAAGTTGAAAAAAACATATCCATTACACGAGAGAACATGATTTCATCAACAAAAACAAATATTGCATCACGATTTTCACCCCTCTGCTACCTCTCTCAAACCCAGGGAGCTCAAATCTCATTGGTTGATATCAATTAGTCGCTTCAAGTACATGCGATCTCGACTTCCCACTCCAAGGGTGCATTCGGAAACGCGGATCGGTTGCCTCGGTGCAACCGCAAGCGTTCGGAAACGCTTGCGGTGGAACCGCTGACGTCACTTAACCGCGTTCGGAAACACTGCGGTTGTTTTCTGGCGGTCGACTTGGTAGCAACCTGTGGCACCGCTGTCTGGAAGCGGTTAGCGAGATCACAAACGTCACAAAGTCTGTGTTGGCCAATCCGGTCGTGTTTCATGTTTTGATCGTAACGCACGTGACTTGCCTATTATGAAAGTTACGCGTTGATTGGAGTGTCGTTTGCTGCTGAACTAGAACTACCGCGGTTTAACCACGAGCGTTCGGAAACACAGCTGTTCTACCGGAATTCCTAGAGAAATGCCAAATTCGTCATAACCACACCGGACCAACCACGCGGTGTAACCGGTGGATCGTTTCCGAACGCAGCCCAAGCGGGTTTTCACTAAATTTTATTCATTTTTTAAAAATATTTTTTATTTATTAATTTTTAATTATTATTATTTTATAAGAAAAGTTTTGTGCTACGCCAATAATATAAACATAAACTAAATAAATAAATGAAATTAAATATAAACAGAATAAAATAAAGTAAAATAAAACAAAATAAATAATTTAAATTCAAAACAAATCAACAAATAAACTAAAATAAATAAATAAAATATGAAAAATCCCCCCTTCTCCCAAATTTTGATGGTGCAGCTGTCGGAGTAAGTATTTTTGATCCCTTACACACATGCCCCAACAATTGAAAAGGAGAAGCGTTTGATTCATATGTCTCGTACCTGTACTACGCGACGCGTTTGCGCCAAATGAAATGAAACTTGGTAGGTCATGAAAGAAAGCAAAGCGTATTACTTTGCATAGATATGCATTAGTTGATTGAATATGTGTTTTCGTTTGTCGTAAATCATGTCCAAGAGGACAGTTTTGCCTTTGCGTATTAGAAGACGCTTAATATCCACCTTGATGAGTAATTATCAAGATTCAAATCAAGAGCGGAGCTTTTCATTAAAAAGCAATGCAGATTTTGCTTCGAGATCTACTGGTGTTTTCGGAGAGCTTTCCGTTTTAGAGCAAAATCACGAAACATGGATGTCACAGAATGAAACTGTAGAAACCTTCGAAGAAACAACAGATAAAGATTTAGTAGATTCTGATGTGTTTAAAAAACCAACTGTAGCAATTAAACGGCGGAAGCGTTGCGCTGCATTAAGCCTGGATAGAAAGCCGAAATGGACAAAATATTCTTTAGAAGACATTCCTTTATCGTCTGATGCAACAAACACCGCAGTAGCGATGCAGTTTTTAAGTGATTTGAGGAAAAAACGCGAAGAGAAATGTGAAGATGCTGAAACAGCTGGTAAAATCGTGTTTAAAAAGCCCAAAATGAGAATGAAGACGAAAGTGGAATGCAGTGCTGTGCACTTTGGCTCGAATCCTAAAGCGAATTTCAAAAACACAACATCTGAGCATAGCTGCCCTAGTGGCGAGAAAAAATCTTCCAGTGATACCATTTGCTTGGGACATTTGTTACAGGATGATAATGAATGAACAATAAATCATCTTGTGGACACAGAAGAAGAAAGGTGTCAGATTTATGGCGAATAAATGATCAAGAAAAACATTTGAACTAAGCAGGTTTTTTTCGATGTGTTCGGAGATGACGTTTTTTCTTAGTTCTTGAATGACTTAGTCGTAATTGCATACAAAAAATTAAAGTATCATAGAAACTTTCTCCTTACAATGCATGTAAATTATAACATAAAGATTTGTGAAATATACACACACAGATATAAATATAGTATGGTTATAAAACTGGGGGATAATTGCCCCCGCTTAATCCTCAAAATGCAGGCCTGTATAAAATAAAGTCAGTTTTGTTTAATTTACTTTTGTTTTTACATTTTCAATTTGAATTAACTTTTTTTAGTTTTTTTTTGTCAAAATTTTATTGTTGATTTAAAAAATAAAATTCTACATCTCTAATACCTTTTTTTTTAAAGAGATGGCTTGGTTCTATGTTTTGGGAGTAGGAGGTTTATTAGACAAGTTGTTTTAACTGTCTGACTGCATGCCCCGCAATTTTGATGGCTACCTACAGGTGATAAAATTTGCTCATCGCATGATTTCCATGTGCATGACATATTTTTGAAACTTTATTTTGTTTTTTCATTGTTTTACTGTGAGTAATGTGTATACTGAAGCATTTATATTGTTAGTTCATCATTTTGTAAGCCACATAACCCCTAACCCCATCCAAAAAAACAAAGTTTTTCAAAAAACATTGTTTGTTGTTCAAAAAACTAGGAAAACGAAACTAGAATTTGGTGAGAATTGCTGAATACAACATTTCTTTGAGGCGTGTTTTAATATTTAGTACGATTCTTAACACAGGTAATTGATATATTTTTTTAAAACATACATACAGGGCGTTCCGTTTTAGCCTGCAAGAACTTTATTTTTGAAACCGTTAGTCCAAGATGCATACTTCCAATTGCAAAACTGTTCAAAATCAGATGCAGAGTTAAGATATTAAAAGTTTGAAGCAAAAATACGAATGAGTCAAAACATACAAAATTTTAACTTTTAATACAAGCCCCAGATCCACTATCTTATATTTAGGGAAATAATCTCCATTGAAAAATAATTCCAACACAAAAAGTTTGAAATTAGTACGACCAGTATTCACTGAGATATGAAGTGCAGTGTTTTGTGACTTACACAAGTTTTCACTTGCTATCAATAACACCATTCGGAGGGAAATATAGTGGTTAACAAGTGTTTAAAATTATATGTGTGCATAGAGTGGTTTTTTTCAAATTGTTTGAGGCTTTGCAGTGTGTTTTTGCATATCACGGCATAACATTTGCATTTATTTTGAATAGCAATGAAAAATGTAAATGCAGGCGTCTTTCTTATTTAACACAGTACTTCTACAACACTGTTTCGATATTACACGGTAACCAAATTTGCGATTATTATAACACGGTTTCGATATTACACGGTACAAAACTTGAATTTAATACTTCATGGTTTTGATATAGCTCGAATGTTAAATTTTAAAAAGATTTAATTTCAATTTTGTTTAATACATTCTGTTAATGGTTGTTACTTTGTTTTTATGAAACTTAGTTTTGATATAACATGGAACATATCCCTGGATTTACGCACGGTTTCGATATGGGGCATTCCACGGTATTTTGGACATTATGTAGAGTCCGTAACGTGACCTTTTTTTGCCATAACTTTTTAATTTACCGTTTGATTTGCAAATTATTTTAATTTGAGCTAGTGTGTTGGTAGGAAAAGATCAAAATAAAATAACATGCTAATCAAACAGTAAATTAAAAAGTTATGGCAAAAAAGGTCACGTTACGGACTCTACATAAATGTCAAAAATACCTTGGAATGCCCCATATATAACATGGAACACAGTTTCGATATAACACAATACAGCCTAACCTGATTTTTCTTATGTACATACATAATTACAGTGAAACCTGTGTAAGTTGACCACTTGGGGTGCACTACTTTGGTGGTCAACTTAAATAGGTGGTCAACTTACAGAGGTTGATTTACGTGATAAGGGCTAATTCCGTGCCTGAAAACAGCGATCAACTTAGACAGGTGGTCAACTTACAAGGGTGGTCAACGTCACAGGTTTTACTGTAATATTAAAAATAAGTAAAAATGTTAAGTCTTGTATAACATGGTTTCGATACTACACGGAATGAATTAACCATGTTATACGAGGGGCACCTGTACCTTGTTTTTCTTACTTAGACGACTTGTCAATTCTTCTGAAAGTTCCCATCTCATCTTCTGTATGGTCCCTTAAAACTTTGAACTGGAATATCTCCTTGAGTTTTGGTTGCTCAAAAGTCAAGTTTTTTGTGTCACTAAGTTTTCAATGGAGATTATTTCCCTAAATATTAGTTATTATGGACCTAGGGTCCATATAAAAAGTTAAATTTTGTATTTTTTGACTCATTTTTATTTTTGCTTCTAACTTTCAGTATTTTAACTCCGAATCTACCACGGTTGTGAAAATAAAGGCTTTACAGGTTAAAACAGAACACCCTGTATGGAGGTCCTTATGTATTAGGGTGGTCCTTTAAAATGAACTTTTGAAATTTGAATGGGCCACCCTCCCATTTTTGTTTAGGCCTAATATAAGACTTCCACAAAAATTTCAGCATTTTTTCCGATGATGTTATAGGGAACAGGTGTTAATGGCTTTCCCTAAGAACTCTTTTGAAATTAGAGTTCCAAAAAGGCAAATATTCAAATTTTTAATTTTCACCCTTACCTTACATTTTAACATGTTTGAATTCAAGTGCCTACACCCCAATTAAATATTTCATTGTTTCAGACTGAAATGTTTTATTCATTTTTTATTACTTATTTTATTTCATTTTTACTGTGAGAACTATAGTCATTTTTTTCATTTCGTTTTATTTTAAATATCGTGCCTCATGAATGTTCTGCAGAATTCTTGTTTTAACTTTCATTTTTTCCTTTCAACCATTTAATAACATCTGATGTGACTTTTCATTACAATCATTGAAATCTCTTTCTTTCTCAACTTTGACATTTATCTGTTAGAACCATGTTTGTCCATGTTTCCATAAACCAAGGAATACAATGAATGTAAGAGAAACAGAAAAACATCAGTTCTCCAGAAGCTATCATGTTTATTTATAAATTTATATATTTCTTTGTCTAAAGCTTGCCATAAGTTTCTTTAATGCACTAAGTAATGTAAAAGCTCACTTATTTTCGCGAGACTTTTAATTTTCGCAATCCCGTCGTAATCGTGAAAACTCAAGAGCAATACCTTTTTGGGCCAGAACTTTCAGTTCTGTTTATACAAAATTCGCAAAATTTTCAGCTCGCAAAATCCCCGTTATCTTTATTTTCACGAAAATTACTCGTGAAAATTATTCCTTTTACGGTAGCTTTTTTTTTTACTGTTTAAAAATGTCTCGACTTTCATCTCAGCGGGTCTTAGTTGGTTCATCTTAAAAGTACAGATGTTCTCTGAGAAATATCTTTTTTTTTCAAGTTATTTTCTTCTCAAATTTTACAGAAAAGAAAATTTGTCATTTTCATTAATTTTTTTAAAAATCTTTAACGTCGCGATGAACTTTCTTTCATTACATTACTAAAATCAAATTGGCGATTTATTAAAATCAATATTTACCCCCGCTGCCCTCCCCCTGACTGGGGCCACGCTGATGGCCCCTTAAATGTGATCTCCCAAAAAATTCATAATTCAGCAAATTTTCCCTGATGATTCTGCAAACTTGGAGACATAATGGAACTATTTAAATGCCTGAATGCAACTATTTACTAGGTGTTAGTACGTATGTGTGTTTTTAGCTGTATTTTATCATTCAGTAAAATTTCGAGCTCCGTTCGGCAATTTGAGAATTTCTCCCCTCCCAAAAATGTAAGTTCGTGGCGCTCCTGTTGGTGATGATCCTTGCTGATGATTCTAATCGTTTAAAATGATTTTAAAGTCTCCTTAATTAGTTGAAATTGTGCAAGAACTAACACCTTTTACTTCAAACTTGTCTAGACTACAATTATAGAATAGATAAGGGGATATCGCGGTGCGCCCTCTTCATCTGTAGATGGCGCCAGAATATTTTCCAGAGAACTTTTGGGTTTTTTTTTTCCAGCCTCTCAGACGCAATATTTTTCTCATTTTGCTTTGGCAATTTTGCGCCCCTCAAATATTTTACTATAATTTACCGGAGTATTAGTCCGACCCTGACACTTGACACATAATCAACAGTCGGGGGAATTATTGAGTTTCTAGAGTAAACAGAAATTAATAATTAAGAATAACATACACATCATAAATCTGTCCGAAATCAGTTTTTCAATGTATATATAAATTAATTTCCGTTCGTTTCCATTGCTTTTACATCCAATGAATACAGGTATACTTATCTGGATTACAAAATGGGCATTTAGTTTTTTTTTTGTCGAACATTCACTAGCATATTTTCATTCTACGTTCTTTCTTTGTCGCAAACTTGTGCATGACTGAGTTAAAATCCAATCGTGCTGTGAGTTGATGCTCAATGCCAAGATATGAGAAACCAGTGATGCCCAACCTATGGCCCACTGGACACATCTGACCCGCAAAGCTGATCCACGTGGTCCGCTGTTTTGTGAAATGTTACAACTCGAAGAGCACGATTAATGATAATGTTCCAAATTTGGAGCCAAATATTTAGAAATCGGTTCATGAAAAACAGGTTGCATTTAACAAAAGAAGCATCAAGTAATTATAAGAAAAATTTGTTTGCAATTTTCCTTCCTTTTTCGTATTTTCCGGTGTCATTTAGAAAAGAGTAAAACATTTTGAAATTTATATGTGCTCCAGCCCGCATGTGAGAACGATTTTAGTATGATCTGCGGCCCTTATGGGAAGAAAAAGGTTAGGAACCACTGTTATAAACTAATTATGTTACATACACTTTTTATGTAGATAACTCAGTTTCACTGATTTACTAACTTAATCACGTACAGAAAACTCACTACAAAAAACAAAAAATGAATTCTACAATCAACAGCTTTTTATCATTACGTCTTGGGAAGAAATGCTTGAACAAAACTTATAGATAATAACACAATAATGATCTGCAATAGTCATTTAAAGAAAATGGAGCATCAATGTAATTACGTTCACTTTAAGGTTTTACAATGAAAATGCAGTATTTTGTTACAAAAGTTTATAGTTCGTTTGTGTCGCTGATAGTCTACAGAATAATGTTTGGTCCAAAAATATTGTTACAGTGCATTCCACTACAGTGTTCATAAATAGACGTGCGATCGAACCCAGCTTTACGACAGCTACAGTTTGTAACACACAATGTTTTACAATTGCAAGATTATTAGTAGGAGAAGTTCATTTGGAGCAAGGGTAATTGTTATGGGCTTAGCTGTCAGTCAGTTGCTTGAAGTATATTGCCAACCCCATTCTTCTGCTGGAAGTTTAAAACCTAACCAAGTTTGAATAAAAGTTTGTGTATAAGAAAGTAATAGCAAAAATGTCTCTAAAGTCAAATTTTGATTTAGCAAAACTTCCACCAACTTCAGACGCTGCTCGTCAACATCTTTATAGGGTTTACCACCAGATTCAAACTTGGTTAGGTTTTAAACTTCCCCCAGAAGAGTCAGGTTCAAGCAACAGACTGATTCCTAAGCTCATGGCAATTAGCTCTGCTCTAAGTGAACTTCTCCAACTAATATCTTGCAATTGTAAAACATTACGAGTTACAAACTGTATCTGTCACAATGCTTGATTCGATTGCACGTCAATGTGTGGACACTGTAGTGGAAAGCACTGTAACAATATTTTCGGGCCAAACCACTGAAATATTAGATGATGACCCCTTATAAAAGACTAAAAAATAAAAACCAAAAGTAATACTAAACATTAATCCGCTGCAACGAAATAATCAGTTGAAATATACTATTCCTGATTTACTTAATGCAAGACTTAAATAGTTAGCCAAACATTGACATTATTTTGTAGACTACTATCAGCGACACAAACAATCTATAAACTTTAGTGACAAAAAATTGCATTATGGTAGTAAAACTTAAAGTGAACGTCATTATATTGTTGCTCCATTTCAACTAAATGACTATCATTATATTATTACCTATAAATTTTGTCCAAACATTTCTTCCCAAGACGTATAGATAAAAAGCTATAATTTGTTGAAGTTACTTTTTGTAGTGAATTTTCTGTATATGATTAAAGTGGTGAAACTGAGCTATCTACATAAAAAGTGTTTGTAATATAGTTTGTTCATAAGAGTGGCCCCCAACATTTTCTTCCAGAGGGCCGCAGATCATACTAAAATCGTTTTTGCGCTAGAGTACATATAAAATTTCAAATCAATAATTGTTGTCATCATTACTTAATACTTATTTTGTTAAATGCAACCTGTTTTTCAGAAACCTATTTCTAAATATTTGGCTCCTAATTTGTAACATTATCATTAATCGCACTCTTCGAGTTGTAACATTTTAAAACAACGGGCCACACGGATCAGCTTCGCGGGCTGGATGTGTCCCGCGTGCCGTAGGTTGGGCACCACAGGTTTATAATATTGTAAGGAATGAAATAAAAAAAGGAACTCCCAGGTAACATCATTCATTTTTGAGCTGTAAGCGTATAATAATAGTACTGCTCTTGTAATGTTTTTTTCGAAAAGGATTGGGGGGGGGGGGAGCAAGGGGGGGTTGGGACTTTGTTTTTTTAGTGTATAGTTTAAGTACTAACATCCTGCAAAAAAAACCAGCTTTTCCCTTATTATTTGCGACACAAAAAGTGTATAATCAGAGTACTGCTCTTGCAATGTTTCGGAAGGGGTGAGGGGGGAAGCAAGAGGGGTGGGGGGTTGGAACTTTGTGTTTTTTTAGTGTATACTTTAAGCACTAACATCCTGAAAAAATCCAGCTTTCTCTTAATTAGTTGCGACACGAAAATGTTATAATAATAGCACTGCTCTTACAATGTTTCAGAGGGGGTGGGGAGGAGAGCAAGAGGGGTGGGGGTCGGGACTTTGTGTTTTTTTTAGTGTATACTTGGTCTGATAACATCCTGCAAAAATTCAGCTTTCCCTAAATTAGTTGCGACAAAGCCTATTTTTTTTACCTTCATTGACTGGGCTATGAACTAAACTAAACTCTTAAGTCCATTTTCAGAAACTAATTTTGTTTCTTGAAAATTGCAGGCCAACCCTCCCTTAACTTTTTGAAGGTCTTTTTGTATATCATTTGGAAGATCTCACATCCACTGAAACTCCACGCGTTTGAATCATTACTTTACGTTCGTGGATACATAACCAAAATGACATAAGTATGCTCTTCAAAGAGTTGAAATATTGTTTTACTGCTTATGGTTCACTGAATGCCCTCTCGGTTAATTTTAAAGCAAGTTCTTCACACAAACGATCGAGTGCTTTCAATAGTCCTCGACAGTGCAAGGAAATGGGTCAAATATTGTTTTACTGCTTATGGTTCACTGAATGCCCTCTCGGTTAATTTTAAAGCAAGTTCTTCACACAAACGATCGAGTGCTTTCAATAGTCCTCGACAGTGCAAGGAAATGGGTCAAATAATTGAAAAAAGAGTTCCATGACCTTACGCCCCCCCCCCCAAATCTCCGGACCCCAGTACTATAGGTTCGGTATCCCCACACAAACGGCGGCCCTGTGCCCCTTAAGCACCTGACAGAGTTGAGATTTTTCCAGCTTTCTGTTTGTTTTGTAACTGTTTTCCTTCTTGTTTCACTTTTTCATGCCTCAAGATTTTTCTGTATCCGCTCCTGGTAACTTAACATGAATGTTCCAATGAAATACTCTGTTTAGCAGTAATTTAATCAGAATTTAGGTAGATTAACAGCTACTATCGTCACCGCCATAATAGAGCTCCGACCCTTTTCTGAACTCGGACTCATGCCCTCTAGTGCCGCTGCGATGGGTCGGGCTTGATTTAAATAGACCTTATGAAATTCTAGGGAGGTCGGAAGTGTAATATGTCACTTTAACATGAATGTTCCAATGAAATACTCTGTTTAGTGGTAATTTAAGAATTCATGTAGATTTACGGCGACTATCGTCACCGCCATAATAGAGCTCCGACCCTTTTCTGAACTCGGACTCATGCCCTCTAGTGCCGCTGCGATGGGTCGGGCTTGATTTAAATAGACCTTATGAAATTCTAGGGAGGTCGGAAGTGTAATATGTCACTTTAACATGAATGTTCCAATGAAATACTCTGTTTAGTGGTAATTTAAGAATTCATGTAGATTTACGGCGACTATCGTCACCGCTGGTCATATAATAGAGCATCGACCCTTCTCCGAACTCGGGTTCATGCCCTTGAGGCCGCCGCGATGGGTCGGACATGATTTAAGGAGGCGTTTGCTACCATCAATTTTTGCAAATTTTACAGGAGAGACAAAAAACTACTCAAGTCCTCAGTTATAAAGCAATTTTTTTTAAATTTTTAATTGTAGATTTTACAGGGTTCATATTCATTTTTGAAAGTGAAAATTAAAAACTTTTTAAGGACTCTCAAAATTTTTTGAGCCAGTAACGATTTTAAAAACATTTAAAACAAATTAAATCTTTTAGCTAACACTTGAAAAACTTTTGAATCCAAAAGTAATAATTGTTCTTGGAGTAACTACTACCATGAAAAAACAAAAAACCACTAATAAAAGGCACATTTAAAAAAAAATTTCATTCGGTCTCACATATAACTTTTACGAAGAAAATCAGGAACAAAATCAAAAACCCATGTATAAATCAAGTCCTCACTTTTTGGAAAAAAATTGGGAATTTTTTGCGGCGACTACTGAAATGTAACATTTAAAAAAAGAAAAATATCAAATGCAGTTAGCATTCCTGTGTTAAAAATCTCGCGATTATTTTCTTTTTCACAAAAAGGGTTCATTTATGCGATGGCGAATTTTGTAAAGGATTAGTTTTATTGGAGTCGGTTTTTATTACCTGTTACTTCTATTTTGAGCATATAAAAAAATTTTCCCCAGAAACTAAATAGCATTTTTTCTTAAAGTAAACAATATTAATTTATAACCACTAAATGAAAATATTGGAACATGACAATTCCTGCAATTTTCGTGTCGTCAGTCTTTTTACTGTTTTTATCAAGTCTTTTTTTTTCTCAGTCTGACCATGCAGAAGAAGTGTAAGTATGTACTTCAGTTTTTGTTCAAAACTTTTGGACTAAAATCGGAAAAATGAGCACGTTTTCCAAGAACCGTTCTGGGAAATCTTCCCAAAATTGAAGACTAAATTTGGAAAACGCATTAGTGCCATTTCCCCCCCCCCCTCAAAATGAAGTAATTGCCAAGCATTTCACTGTGGCAAACAATTTGTGTGCCCATCCCCTAAAAGTTGTTAAAATAACGTTGTTAGGGACCGCCAGTGGAGCAAAAGTTAGCGCACGTACGGTGGAGAGCACAGTAAGTGCCATTAAAGGTTCCATCTTGGTCCAAAAAAAAAAAAGGAAAACGCAGTAAGTGCGACAATTCGCCTGGAATCTTATTTTTGATACCCTGTAAAAATGTTTATTTGGCACTTACTGCGTTTTTCATCTTTAGTCTTCAACTCTGCCCGTCGTATAAGTGGACAATCCATTTTTTGGACTAAATTTCTCGACCTATACACGAGTATATACGGTATTCATTTTCATTAGTTGAGGAATTAGTTTTCTATTTAAATGTCCAAAATCATTCACATTTGGCTTTTATGTGCTGAATTCTTGGTATCTTAGGCTCATTTTTGTGTTTTTCTCATGCCATGGGCCGCGCTTAATATTAGCGTTTCTCTGTATCTTTGCAGGAATCTTTTAGCATCTGTTCTCGGATAACAATATTTGCTATTATTTCTTCTCTAGTAGGGGAATGTGGGGCAAAGTGAAATGGCTAAGATGACTGAGCTTTTCCAAAATGAACAAATTGCATATGTTTTGAAAATTACAGTACAAAAAGAAAGAACATTGTATTTTATAATAAATCTTTCATTGAAACATTAATTTTAATTTTCGGTAGTAATTTTGAGCCTTCAAAAAAAATAGTGGAAATTTTCCCTTTTTTTTTTTTTCAATGGGCCAAAGTGAAGAATGAAATAATTTTCTAATGAAATGTTTTCTATTTGATTGTAAAAAGTATTTTTGATCAGTAAATAAAATTTTGAATGAATAACTGAAAAGAAAATGGAACAATAAACAAATAATTGAATTAATTAGTTAACCAATGTATGACAGAAAATAAATGAATGAGTAAATGGCTAAGAAAATAATAGAATTAATAAATAAATAAGTGAATTACTAAAGAAAGGACTGTAAAAAATTGATTAACGCATGAATATGTAAGTGTTTTAGTAAATGACTGAGTGAGTAAACGAAATAAGCTATTTCACTTTGCCCCACATGTACTCGACTACTTGAGAAAAATATTTAGAACACAAATAAGCTTAATATTAACTAAATAAATATTGCACTGCATATTAATTAGAAGGTCTCAATTAATGCTGAAAATGTTAATAACAAGAATTTTATTATTTTATAATACAAAAATAATTTTTGACTTTCAACAATTATTAAAATAAGAGTCAATTTTTTAAAATTGCCTGTATTATCACATGTTTCAATATTAGGCAATATTTTTGTTTCCTGACTGGAATAGGCTACGTATGCAACTACATTGCTAAAATTTTACCAGATAAGTGGTGCTAAACAAAGAGTAAATATTTCACCTTTTCCACTTTGTCCCACATTCCCCTACACAATATGAAGCATATTAAGTAAAAATACAAACGTATTATTTGAATACATATGTTTTTATTTGATTGTATAATAAGGTACATGCAATCATAAGGTACAACGTATTTATCCGCGAATTATGTATTGAAAACAATTGGTTATATTGTACTGAATTTTTCTTTCTTTTCCTTCTATGCAGAGGCGTACAGGCATCTACACTGACCACCGATGTTGACTCTTTTTAAATTTGTAGTTTGCTATCAAAATCTCTGTGTAACTTCATATTGGAAAAAAGAAACACATTCAAAAACTTTAAAAAAATTATTTTCAACATCCTTCACACACAATATTTTTTCCATACAAAGCCACTCTACACTAAATGGGATACTATCTAGTAATACGTTATCATAGATCTATTTACCAAAATACATGACTTAAAAGAATTAAGGGAGCACATGGCTTTAATAATTTGTGCAAATAATTACTTTGAGAACTAATCTCTAATTCAACTCCTCCTATGATCTTACGTTTTCCCACTTTGTACGTTTTTTATTACTGGTTCGATAATCGGGGTTTCACTGTATTTCCAATCCTAAAATAGCGTTTTGTGTACAAGTCATATGAAAAGTGAGCACTTTTCAATGAGTGCTCACTTTTCATATGACTGTGTGAGTGGCTATGTGAGTAGGCTAACAATTTTGTTCAAACTCCAAAAGTTTATTATTATTAGTAAATGTGTTGTTGAAATTGGGTGATAACATTTTTATTCCTAATTAAGTTTCCAATTGATGTTTACTTTTAGTTAATTGATTTTTTACTTCAAGAGCAGTAAAAAATATACCGAGCAATGCATAAACTCAAAGAAAAAAAACTTATTACAGTAGGCGTCGCTTAATGTGATCACGGTTAATGTTATCATTCGCTTAATGTTATCAGAATCACGAAGTCCCCCAACACTTGTATGTTAACACACGTTAAAAAAGTCGGATATTGTAATCAGCGTCTTCGTTTATTGTTATCACTTTTTCATAAACTTTCAATTTTCGCCCCGTTTTTGTGCAACAATTAACAGAAACACATAGGCAAACCCTGACAAGACTAACTTTCTGTGTAGCATTTTGTGGTTTTCAATAGCAGTTCAAAATTTTTCTAGGAAAGAAGCTACAGAAAGTTCGCCCCCAGTGACCACAGACTCCCCCTAAAAAAACTTTCCTTTGCACCTAAAAAAAATTCAGTCGCTGGACATATTCCAGGTCATGTAGGACCTCCATTGTTGCTATTACTTTGTAAGCTGTTAAAGAATTGTGTCGAGATTGAAAACAAAGCAAAGTTAAATTAAAATTTAAACAACAAGCAAAACCATGCTGGAAAAGATAGAAAAGCTGAATGTGCTTTGAAACTGGTTTACGAATGTCAGGGAAAACGGTCATATTTTACTTCACCTATTACTATGTGATTAAATATTGCATAATTTAGCTTTAACTTTTTATAATTCAGATGCTTCCATTCTGTCAATTTATAATTTAAAACTGAAATTAGTTGAGTCATTGTGATTTTAATTTGAGGTTGCCAAAATTAATGCACCTTAATTGGAAAAAATTCATCATTTTGTGTCTCCTGGATTCTTTTCGGTTATTGTTATCAAATTGTATTTGTCCCAAAGTGATCACATTAAGCGGCGCCTACTGTATATGGTATTAAAAGCAAAATCAGGGGGTAAAACAGTTTAGAGGGTCAAAAATACTGACTTTACTGACCAAAATTTATAAAATACTGACTAAAATTTAAAGACTTAACAAACTTTGGCGTAACAAAAAAGAGTATCATACTTAGTGAAATAGATGCTAGCTTTATTTGAAATGTGCATCAATGTGAAGCTTATTTGGTACAAATGTTGACTGAAAGATGTGAGTTTAATTTATATATTTAGTGAATAATGAATAAATATTTTTTGAAACTATGATAATAGATTAAAAGATCTTGCAACTGTTCAAAATATTATTAAGTGGGTAAGCAGTATTTCATTCACAATTTTTTTTTTCTTTGAAAACTCATTGGAAAACACAATTTCAAGAAAAACTCTGATATCAGGAAATAAAAAATAATTAATAAATTTTACGTTTAACCCTGCTAATTTTTAGTTAAAAAAATTTGGTAAAGGATTTAAAGCAGCATTAATATTAATGTTAAAACATTTTAAGTTTCTCAAAAATACCTTTAAAACAGTCAAATTCGAGGAATATTTTTCATATGTCAAGCTATCTTTAAACAAGCTTGTTCGAAACAAATCTCCCTGTCAGTTTGAGATTTATATCTTTCTTTCAATCTTTGCATAGGTACTTATGTTTTATTTTTGAACTATTGGGGAAAAAAGGGGAATGATGCACACGATACATCGTCTCTAACATTTTTTGAACAAGAAAGGTTTTTTTGAATGGGGGCAGGGAGGGGAGGAGATCAGACAGACCATTAGACACACCCCATCTCAATACCTTAGTTTCAAAATTTTTATTTTGCAGCATTCAATAACTTAGTTATTTATTTGAAAATATAAAATTCAATTAAATTAAAAGTTATTTAATTGAATATTGATATTTCTTTTTAAGAATTTTTTTACAACAGATTAAGCATTGTTCTTTCTTAAAAGTATTTGTGGAAAGAAGACTGAAAAGAAGCTAGCAGCAAATTATTCTTATTAAAGTAATGCAAACTTGACCCGGTTGGCAAAATTTGGTTGCAATATTGGCAATGTCTCTTTTTTGACATTTAAAAAAGTTTTTAAGAAAAAGAGGAAAAATACAACTGCCAATATTTTTCTCAAAATGAATTCTTAGGCAAAGTTGCAGAAGAATATTGACTTTACTGACTAAATTTTGAAAAAACTGGCAAATACTGACCAAGATAAAGAATACTGACTTGTACTGAGTTTTACTGACCAGTTTTATGCCTTGCAAAATGTTTTTAAGTGGGGAGGGGGATCTCAAAGGTTAGCAATATTCAGGAAGGGGTTTCTGGAGGTCTAGGTCCCGGGAACCTATGGTTTAGACCAGGGGTCGGCAACCTTTTGAGTGGGAAGAGCCAAAAATTACTTTACAAAATTTCAAAGTTTTTGAAGAGCCATTTCTTTTTCTTGCCATCAATCAATAGTACTCCATTAAATAGAATTTTTTGATAAAAAAAAAATAATAGACAAGTATAAGTCTCCATATTTTGGAGAACCACACGTTGTAGTACACCTGAATATTTTCCAAGAAAATATGGAAAACGAGAAAACTACAAGCTTAGAAATGTTGTTAAAATTACTACAATCATATTTAATCAATACTACTTCAAATTAAAATAGACATTTATGACTTTTTAGCAACCAAAATGCTCAGGTGAAAAAAAAAAAAAAAGAACTTATTTAGAAGTCATATATGCAGCTCATAGTACAAAAGCAAAAAGTAATGTTTTGTTCATCCTAATCTCATTCTCTGAAAATTTTTAAATATTTCAATCATTTATTTAGTTTCCAAAAACTACTCAAGTATTCCATGACATAAATGTTATGAATAATAGCTAAATCAAAATTATATGTTCAACTAAAATTAAAACAAATTTCTAGTTTTTGCAGATTTTGTCATGAGTAGTTGATCAAACATTTGAAAAAATAAAAAAATTAAATAAGTTTACTTGTTGCAGCAAATATGGATATTACATAAATAGTCTAATAATTTACAAAATGAAGGCATAGAAATCTCAAGCATAGGAATTTATATTGTGCAAAGTAAGTATTTGATCATTAGCATGGTTTTCTAAAATTCCTAAGTAAAAAAATCATAAAATAAGCTAATCTGTTACAGCAAATATCAATAATTCCGTTAAAAATGGTCAAATAATTTACAAAATGAAGGCATTTAAAGTGCAAGTTAAATAAAAGATTTTGTACAAATATCTTGCAACTGCATTTAAGGGCTCAGCGATAAACATAATACTAGCAATTTTTTTGACAGACATATTTTTTATGATTTTACAGGTTAGGCACATTGCACAAATGCTAATAAAATTGAACCATCTGTTTATACGAAAAACAAAACCATGTGTTTTTTGGAGCTGTTTTCTCACTCTGACATTTGAAATGTGACACAGTAAGCAACAATCACATCGCACAGCATTTGAATTTTCTCTGTCTTTGTGACATACTGATCACATCCAGATGTTTAATTTTCTCTTTGTTTCAACTACACTCTTTACGGCAATCTATCCTTCATTAGTAGAAAATGGCAGAATCAAATAAAAGTCAGCATCGTTATCCAGTGCTCCACAATGTACCTTTTCTGGTTGACGCTCTACTTGTGCCTTTGTGATTAAGTCACCTCTCATGGCCTTATTTTTTATGTCATCTGAAGTAAACCATGATAACATGACACTAATTTTTTTAAAATGAAGAATGCCTCTTTACAAATGGCAATGGCTTGCGGCGCGTTTGTTCGGTAGCCCAATGGCAGTCATAGTTGAGCCCTTGGGTCTGCCAGAGCATTTAACTTTAGGCGGCAATTGAAAGCCTCCAACTATAGTTACCTCCAAGTTTGTAGACCCTGGACAGTTTCCTTGGCGGCTAGAGACATTGTTTCCCCAGTGTCTGGAGACTGGATTTCGTTGGCAGCTAGAGACGAAGTCTCGGCGACTGGAGAAAGCATTTCCTCAGCGCTGCAGACTGGGTTTCTTCGGCTGCTGGAGACAGAGTTCCCTCAGTGTCTGCAGACTGTGTTTTCTTGGCAGCTGGAGACAGGGTTTCCTCAGTGTCTGCAGACTGTGTTTCCTTGGCAGCTGGAGACAGGGTTTCCTCAGTGTCTGCAGTTTTTTTTCCTTGACAGCTGGAAACGGTTTCCTCAGCATCTGAAGACTGGATTTCGTTGGCCACTAGGGACTGGATTTCGTTGGCCACTAGAGACTGGGTTCCCTCGGCGACTGGAGACTACGTTTCCTCAGCCTCTGGAGACTGGGTTCCTTTGGCATCAGGAGCTTGTGAACAGCTTACATTTTTCACGGTCAACTCAACTTCTTTGGATTCGGCCCAAAGTACAATTAACTTAGCAAATCAATTTTAGAGTGATATTAGCTACTTTCAGAAATCAAAACATTTAATTTGTTGCTGACCACTGCTGCTTTTCGAAATTTTTGTTGGGTTGACAGTCTACCCTGATCAAGCGCAGCTTGAACTCAAACAGTAGGAGCTGCAGGTTCAGTATGTTTCAAACTCATTGATTTTAAAAAATATTTTTTTGTCCACCTTTGACTGATAGTTTGTTCATTGACAGACAAAGACACATTTTCTAAGGTATGACATATGCCTGCGGGGTAATTTAGATGACAAATAAAAAGTACATTGGCATGATTCTATGCTAGTATAATTAGCGGAAACATCAACTTCCGAGACTTGATTAATAGCCCCTTGCAACTCGGGCCTTATTAACTCAAAAGCATACGGTGTCAAGCAATTAAAATAAAACTGTTCCTCTTCCGAATTCAAGGCCTCTGTCGGAATTTTGTTGAAGACTCTAGCAGCTCTTTCAAAGATTTCGAGCCTCATGCATTTAACTACTGAAAAAAAAAAGTCTTTAAAAAAGCCTTCCAGTGTAGAGAAATGTGCAATTAAACTTTTCAACTTAGAAATTAGACATTCTACACGATTATTTGTTCTGTTGAACAGTGTGTCATTTGTAAAATGGGAAATTTGGGTCCATTCGTGTATTATGTCCTTCCAATTTTTATGAAAGTACTCTACAACATGCAGAGGAGCTGTTTCTGTCAGTTCTTTATACAACTTGTTATATGCCGGGAGTGTTTTCGTGTAGCATATTTTCTGTAGGATTGACTTAATGGTTATCACATCATTTGGAGCCAATCCCATTTTGGTCACAGAGATTTCTCGGTTGAAAATTTTCAATGCGTGGAAAAGGCATATCCTTAGTTTCATATTAAGGGAAAACCTCTTTGAACATCTATCTCTCTTGCAAGTCCTTGTCAGTCATCACTATTTTGGTGTCCTTCCAACTTGGATTTAACTCCTTAAATGTCTGCAAGAACCAACGATAAATATCATTTTCTTCAGATGTAAATACACCAAAAGCAACCACAGTGGATTCTCGATTGCTATCTTCAGCCATTAAATTAAATATTGGTGTTCTTAAATCCACTAATTCGTAAGTGCAATCTGCAAACAGTATTTCTGGATAATCAGTGTAGTTTTTTTTCATTATATCATCTTGTACAAAAATAGCTTTTAAATTCTTTTCTGAATCAGTCAGACTGTTTACTGAACACTCATAAGGCTTTCCTCAGTGATACTATTATTTTTTCCAATGGCTCTTTATTTGATGCAGCTAGAGAGGGATAAAAAACCAAAAATTATCAACTTTATAAAAGCAAATGTTAAGTACATTAACATTTTACAAATAACATAATCAGGGCTGCCACTCAATTCTGGAGAAAAAATTACGTGTTTTCCCTGTATGAATATGCAACAATATAAACGAACGAACACTGAACAATAAACGTTCGAAAAAGAACAATAATATCCCAACAGCTTCAACGCAGGAAATACTAAATAAATAATGGGAAATAAAGAATAATTCATTATTACTGAAATAATAGCAGGGTGATTGAATAAATTCAAACTTTTATTTAATTAAAAAAAAAAAGACTTCTTTACAATTCATTACTTGGATCTAGATAAAAAAATTGTTTTTGATCACTAGTTTCATGCTCCTTAAATTAAGTTAGCATAAATTTCAAGTACATAAGAAGTAAAACAGTTAATATTTTTTATACAAACATTTTCACTTTAAAAAAAAAGTAAAAATTAGCAATTTTTATATTATTTTTTTGGTAGTTTATATACTTGAGCATGGGTTTTTACAACTTCAATTAAAAAAATATCATTAAATACAATTCCCTGCCACTTTCCAGGTTTTTAAGGAAATTTTCAAAACTCCTTGGATCTTTCCTGTTTTTTAGTTGATTTTTGAATTTCCTGTATTTTCCCTGCTTCTTCAGGTTTCATTGTGGGCGTGGCAACCCTGATAATATAGGGGCAAAAAATGGAACATTGAGAGTATATTTTACATCGCACTTCAATGTTGGACAAGTCTTTCAGGGTAATATTTTTCTGTGTCAAATTAGTGTATTTTTCTTGCACAAGCTTTTTGTTTGCCTTCATTTCTAACAGCTCTAAAAATTTCCTGACTCCTCTGACTGGGAAGATAACTGAATAATTCTTTGGATACCTGCAAAATTTTAAAATAAAATCAATTACTTATGTAATAGAAATATTGCAATTGTATTGCACTATAATTTTTATCCTAAAGTAAGACAAAAATATCCTAAAATAAGTAACTATCAAGTCACATAATAAATCCGGCATATAATAATGCCTAAGTATGTCAATAAATATTTAAATGTCAATGGCTACAGGTTAAGGAATGTGGCCTTAATAGTGGCCGAATATTCGGTATTCGGCCATATTACCCTTCTTTTAAATTATGGGAGGGGTTCGCAAGGGAGAGTCGTTTCAAGGGAGAACTTTTAATTATTATTTTTTCCTTTGTAAACTGTTTACATCTAAATTTTTTAGTCACAAAGTTAATCGGTACAAATTGTTAGAGTTCGCAACATGAATCATTTCCCCTGCGTATATATGCCATATTTTATGAGTAGAGTCCTTAACATGACGGGTTAAATGATTACTTCACTTTATTTTGATTTTATGTATTGGTAGGGCTTCTGCAATGGTAAAAAAAGAATTAAATCTATACTTTGAAGTAGCAAATATTGATATTTGAACTTTGTGAAATGTAGAGTCCACAACATTCAAATACTCTGAAATGCAGGGTTCGCGTTTTACGCGCTATAGCGGGTTTTTTACGCAAATTCGCGGGAAAAGGGACGCAAACTTCCGCGAAAAAATCGGGTCCCAGGGACCCAGAAAAACCCAAAAGATAAGAACCAGAGAAAAAAATGGGGAGAAAATGCTAAAGATCTATTTAGTATATGCTTTTAAGCTTCAAAATGACCAGGAGAATCAACAGAAAGGGGACTAAAATGACCCTATCTGTTTATCAGCTATTCAAACACACCCCAATTGTGGACCAGTCAATGGAATTTTAGTGATAAGACTGGAGCTTACAGTAACCTCCTGGGCAGAGCTCAGGGAGCAAGTTCACAAATAGCCCATTGTACAGCATTCTAAGAATAAGCTTTCCCTCAACTTTTATCTTGAGGAAATTCCTAAAAACAGAAATGAAGACTAAAAATGAGAGAGGTTTTCAATGCAATCTTCAGGAATAATACAAGACAATTGTACAGTAAAAATATTGCAATTTGGCATTCATGTAACCAGAATTACTTTTGAAAATCATTATTTTGCATTCCCAATAAAAAGAGGGGAGAAAAAAATGGCGAACATTTTCCAGATCGCGCTAAACACAAAGAGTTCGGAACTTTTACATTTTTCTTGTTAAATTGCTTATGAATACTTGAATTTTATACAAAAGCACTTTAACCTTGTTCTTTTTCTAATAATTCATCTCTTTCTGATGGGTTATTTTTATTTGGACTTGCAAAAGTCGGGTATTAATCGATCGCGCCATTTTTGCGCGCCATTTTCAAAATGGCGCGATTTTAAAAATAGAACAAAAAATCAAAACAGATATTTTGAACAAGTCAAAATAAAGTCAAATATACTGATTTAAGATTGCAAATGAGCAATTTTCACACTCATATGAGAAAATGTTTCGTTTTTGCGATCGCGATTTTTGCGTTGGGTTCATTCGCTTGCGATTTATTATTATTATTATGTAATTGCCAATGATAATTGGGAAAGAGGGGGGGGGGGGGATCTGTTTGCTTTTTTCACTAAGAAAAATTTCCAGGAAAACCAAAGTTAAGAGAGTGCTTTTTGCTTGATCAATCAGAGGCACTTGTTTTATATTTTATGGTAAAACCTATTTTTAAAGTAAATTTTGAGTTAATCTCATTGTAACTGACCAAATAGTTTCTCACATAACTGAGTCTTGCAAGTGTATTATTTGAAAATAATTTTACAATGATAAAATCACAAAAAATTTAGGGCAAAAATAACCAATTTATTTTATTTCATGCCTCCCCCCCCCAAGTATAAATATTTTTATATTATTCATTTACACACTAAGATTTTCTGTTTAAAATTTAAGGGACTCATTTTTTCCACCAAAGGACCCAAATCTATTTCATTAATGGGTCTCTGGGACCCATGTTACGGATAGTTGAGCGCGAACACTGGCCTTTATATGAAAACGTAATTTTATGTTTTCAGCATTTTATCTTCTCTTTAAAAAGGGTTATAATCCACCTTGAATGTGAAAGGACAGTGCTGTTTCATTTAATACCAGGGTTGATAAAAATCACTGTTTTTTCTTAAAAATCAAAGAGATCAGATCTTTGTGATTTAAATATGACTTATTTTGATATAAATTGGATTTTTCAAAATTTAAATATAACATTTGATACCAACATATTAAATTGCTTGATAAAATTTGGTGAAGTATGTAACATTTTTTGTTTTATCAGTTTCAAAATTATTTGACGCATGGAAATCTTTGTTTTAATGTATAAATTTCGCGTAAATTTTACAAGCAACCCTGATAATATATCTAGTGTAAGTTCTAGAAAGGTTTAAACTCCCCCCCCCCACTACACCACCAAGTTTGACTTAATGGTAATTTAACACAGGTCATTTAAAGATGTGGAAACAAATTTGCTTTACGTCATGACTGTGTTCATTTGACATGTCAGAGATAACAAGTTGTGTTGCATCATCACTCAATTTTACGTAAATAAATGCTGTACATCCTTGACGCATAGACCTACAAATATAAGATAGTTAAGTATGTTATTTTATGACCATGTTAATTAAGCAAGTGAGAATCAAAGAAAAAGATTTTATAATATAGGAACTTCATGAGCGATCACTAAGTTTCTATGAGTTACAACTAGTGATGTGCTTGGTATCTGTATCTGATAATATCCAAGGAGGGAGAATAAAGCCGCACTCAGCCGTGCGGGGGGCCCGCTACGCGGACCCCCCGGGCGGTGGAACCTAAGGCCTACGGCTAAGAGGTGGGGTGCGTGCGGAGAAAAGTAGTTTGCAGCAATCAATTAAAACTAATAGCTGATACATTTTCCCCAAATTTTGAGTTGTGTATCTTCCTTGCGGGGGGTGAAATATGTGTAACCCCCAGAGCAGAATACTTTGTGATGTTCTGCAACACAAAATCATTTGACCAAAATTGTTCTGCAAACACTTCAGACGTTGCATACATAAAACCTGCAACTAGATCAGGGATGCACAACATATGGCCCACGGGTCAAAAGTGGCCCGCAAAGCATGCTGAATTGGCTTGCTGCAAATTCTCCAAAATAGGAAGAAAAAAAAAAGAATTTTTTCCCCCAAGTACAATTTGACCTACTATATGTAGCACACATTTTTAGTTTTAAGTCGAATTAAGTCAATTCTCCAAATATTTTCCTTCCAAAGCCGGAAATTCTAATCCCTGTAGGGCGCTTAAAGGGCACAAAACAGGTGTAGCCAAAGATATTTTTCTATTAAAATTCAGCAGATATTATTCAAACATCTTTTAATTACACTAAACATGTAGTTTTGTGCAGATTTAGCAAAGTTGGAAGGAAATATAACGTTTCTGTGAAATAATGCAAAAAAAAGGAATTTTTGTGCTAATTTTCCGCCTAATAAGCATAACCTGCAGGGATCATAGGTTCTTATTTTTTGAAATTGAAGAAACCTGTGAAAGCTGTGCAGGATTTCTGCAAAATTATATCTTTCATTAGAAGAAATTTGCAGAAAAAAATCTGCCTTTTCTGCAGAGAAATTTTCAGAGTAAAGTTTTCGGAGAGTAAAAAAGTTTTTTTTCCTGAAGTTTCACTATAGATGACTTCATATTATAGATGATTCGTACCTTCAATCACATTTGGACTGGGATTAAATAGGAGAAAAAGTTGATATCCGTATAAGTATTCGCAGAGCTACATTAATTATCCGGCACATCACTAGTCGTAACAATTGTTAAATAAAAGATAGAAGCAAGCAAATATTATCAAGAAAAGCACCTTAAAAGATCTCTATAAGTAAAAAGTTCCAAGAGGTGAAGTATACAATTCACTTTCAGATTAACACCCACATTTATCATTAGACTAGCAATGATAACAGGGCCTACGCTAGAAATTTCACGTTGCTAAAGGCGAGGTGGCTGTTGCTTAACGAAGGTCCTGGATAGGAATAGCAATTTTAACGCCCCCCCTTTAAAGGAAAAGCCATAACTCTTCAGTATCCACTTGATAGTTAATCCGAGACTTTGAACATACGTATTGCTATTATCTTCAGACAAAATTTTTCAGTTAAGGAAATATTGGTCCCACCAGGTCAAGGCGACCGCCCATCTGGGCGCATTTGATAACAATTTGGGGAGGGGGGGGGGTATTTGTGGATAACACTTAATTTTTCTTGATTTTGTATAATAGGATTCAAAAGAACTATATGCCCCTATCTGATTAAGCATGCAACTGATCGGGATTTGAAATTGAAAGGGGAATTGCACGAAATATTCACAAAATTGGACCCCCCCTGATTTTAAGATTAGAGGGGGGAATTTCTCCGTAAATTATTTATCAGGATAATGAACCCTAGACGAAGGCTTTCTTTCATAGAAATAAAAAGGGAAGGAGAAAATTCAGTTTTTTCTCTTATTTTGCTTAATCCGTAAGAATGCTTGTAACATTTAGAATTCGTCCTGGAACACATTTTTGCCAGTTAAATCTGAAGTAGAAGGGTGCACATCCCCTTAAGAATTGAACCTTATTTCAAATCCTGTAGTAAAAAAAAATGTTGGATAATGTAAATCTGATGAAGTCTGTTACTTTATTAATAAAAAGCTTTTTTAATAATGATTACTGTAAATTTACAACTGTAATAATTCTCAGCAAATTTTATAGTACTTATGAAAATTAAAATTCTCCCACAGAGTCAAAATAATCCACCCTGAAATCTGAAGTAGAGGGGGGACATTCCTCCCTAAGAATTGAACCATATTTTAAACCCTGCTAATGATAAGATGCTTAATTAGGCTTAGATAAAATCATTTTTTGTAATATTACTGTTAAAAGACCTCAAAAAATTAAGAATAATTTGCTTTCTATTGGTTCAGTATATCGTCGGCACCATGCTAAACTAAGGAATGTGAAAAATTGACACTATTCAGGAGAACCAAAAACCGAACATGTTTTTCCACGTGACGCTTTTACTTATTTTCAGTTTTATAAATGTTAGAGATAAATTTTGAGTGTTAGTTAAAGAAACTTAGTTACAGATACTTAACTAGTTTTAGAAACTAGTTAAGTCGCTGAATTGAAGGCAAAATGTCGAACATGAAACTTGACGGCAAATCATGGCGATTTTTCATTCATTATTCTAGCAGGGTGCCGACAATAAGAGAAAAGAGAATTAAGCAATGATCACCAGAAAAGCAAAATCTAATTTAAAATAGAACTTACAATGTTTTTCTTTGTCCAAGGTTATCCTTTTTCTTCTTGAATGTACCTCCGTGGGCCCACGTGAGTTTGACAAAGTAGTATTTTAGGTCGGGACAAGCATTAGCAACAGGATTTGGATAACACTTTCTAGCTGCTTCCAAAGTTCTGCAATCAACGATGAAAAAATCCGAATAACTTTTCATTTCTTTCAAAGTTTTCAAATTCAATTCACGATTTGAAACTCGCACTGCGTTCCATGACGGTAGCCATTTCTACACATACCAAGATATACCATCGGAGCGATATAACAATGGGCTAAATGTACTCACCTCGTGAAAAAAGCAAAAGTCCTTAAAAATATCTTTTACGCCAAGATGATAACTTAAATTTGTTCCTTTCTCATACTGAACCATGAAAGCAATATTTAAATATGGTGAAGCTATCTACTGGGTAATTATTTAAATCATTAACGTTGGTAACGGACCTAACATTTCCGTAGGAGAACATAAAATATTTAACATTCAATCAAATTTAAATAATTCAAAGATATTTCATAGATTTATTGCAAAACATATTTTGAAACATACATAGGTTATTTAATGTGATTTTATATTTTGGAAATAGATGAAATATTAAGAAATTTCACTTTTCATTCAGGACAGCCCTTTCCTAGGGGGTCGCTTCCTTTAAAAATATTCATATAAAAAGAGCTTAAGAAATATTCCTATAATATTATACATCAAAACTCTTGACAGTATGCATTCTTAGAGAACACTGTCACTTAACCCTATAAGTTATTTAATTTCAAAATAAAAAATAAGTTTTATGCCAGACATAAAAAATTATTTTTAAATTTATCCAAATACATAAAGTTTTAAAATTAATGTAGTACCAATTACTTTAATAAATTAATTTTTACTAATTAAAAAACTTTTTGCCCTTGAAAGGATTAAGTATTTAGTACATCCCATTATTAAAATGAACTACAGGCAAGATCAAAATTGAATAAGGTACCCTTTTCTCTTCACCTTTAATGGGGGGGGGGGGGTCTGGTATTTCATATACCAGGTTCATTATATCCTAAATTCATGAGCTTCAAACACAAAACTCAAACAAAAATGAGGATAAATAATATTTAATTAGAAGTAAATCAACTTGTACAATATCACAACATTCAGGAACACTTCAAGAGACAAAAAAAAAAAAAGATACATTCATTCAAATAACATTTATGCACTTTGTCCAATATTACTTACTGATGATCAGCAATTTGAAAAAAAACAACAACGTTCGATGGGATAAAAGAAAATATTTCTATAGCATCAAATGAATATTTTAATAAGTATGAACAAGGATTGAATGGATGAACAATAAAAATTACAGAATCAGTCACAGTTCTAAAATGCACATAAAGCAAGCAATTCACCAGTACATGCAAGATATTTTCTTAACAAATAAAGTTCATTTTGATTCATTTCCGCAGTCAGAAGGGACAGCAGAGCTACTAGATTGAGATTCATCACATTTTGTACTCGTGATCTGTTCATCAGACTTGGTCTCTTTGTTCAATTTTGACAACTCTGGACAAGCTAACTTATGAGAAAACCAATGTAACTTCTGACAGTTTTTATCACAGTAATGAACCGCTTTACAAGCAGAACATTTTTTCTCAGCATAGGGTTCGCCACATGTACAGCATAAGTAAACTTCATCCGATGATCGTTGATGACTGATCATGTCTGTAAGAATGGATACAGCAGCTACATCATTACTAACATTTTGCGATGTAAGAGTGCGGACTAGTTGCTGGAAGAGAGTATTATTTAAGAATGGATACTCTTTGATGTCCTGACGAAGAAAGTTTTCCAACTTCTCTTGCAACCCATTTTTATCACTTTTAAGCCAGTGTTTAATGAGAACAGTTAAAAGATCCTTATCAGAATCAGCCTTTGCCTGCTTTGTTTTAAGTTCACCACAGAATTTTTCACAATATGATAGCACAAATGCCAGATGATGGAACTTCAATGACAACAACTCATTACCTTCATCTTTATACTTCTTTTCACGCAACAAATCAAACACTTTGATAACTTTTTGAATATTCTCCAGAATAGAAAGATTATTCTGTATATACATCGCAATTCGAACAGGGTGAATATTTGTCATTATAGCCATCTTGTGAACAACCTGGCACAAATGGGATGGTAATTTCGGTTCGGTTTCCAAACCATTTATTTGAGTAAAATACTCAATTTCTTCTGATTTGATAAAGTTATTTATAGCACTAACTGCATTGTGATTTCCAACAAAAGCAGCCATTTGCGATGCCGTTTTATTTATAGAATTGGTGCTGGAAACGGAAGCACCATTTTCCAGCAACAGAGTAACAACATCTACTTTACCAGATAATCCAGCAAACATGAGAGAGCTATATTGAGAGCTATGGCGCGTCAAATTCACATCGGCTCCGCAATCTAAAAGTAATTTACAAAGTTTGTAATCACCTTTGTAAGCAGCATGCTGAAGTGGTGTCATCCCGTCGTCATCTACGCAATTCACAGACAGATTTTCGGTGGTTAAAAGACGTTTTACTTCTTCATATTTACGTTCGTTAGTGTACTTGAAAAGCTCTTTTTCCTGAGAAGTTAACTCAACCTTTGATGAAGCCATGATTATTTTTATGGTTAATGAATGATCAAGAGAAATAAGATAAACTTTAAATAATAACAATAACGAAAGAAATGCAACTTATCAACCCCATGCGTTCGGTACACAAGTGCCGTAGAAACACAAATGTATGTACTATTGCCAATGACGAAATTGCAACGAAACTTTACAAACCTTGCGTTCGTCGAACCTCATTGGTCGACCGGTAAATAACCGGTTACTAACCGCAGCGTTCTATGATCAACCGGTTACCTCACCGGTTACCATTTTAAGCTGTTGATTGTGGATTGGAGCACGTGATCATTAGCTGTCACGTGATTAACTAACCGGGCGCTACCGATCGAGCCGAGACCCACGTGATAACAGGCCAGACAACTCCCCTCCCCCCCTCTTCGTTACGCCACCAGTAGTCGATCTTTGAACTTGGCGCGAAACTTTGAAAGCAGTGCAGTCTACCAGTTAAACAATAGTGCTTCTTGGTCTGGTTGAAATAGATGAAATAGGAAATATTAACTTCGGCTGCACATTTTTGAATACAATACTGTTGGATTTATCTCATCCTTTCCTCGTACCGGAATGTAGAGGCAATTAAAAAATATATATATATAATATAAGTGTCTGCTGAGTGAATTTGAGTCAGCGATTTCCGCTTCCGAACAACCTGCATGTGAAGAAAAAAGCTGGGCGTCTCATGGAATAAATTTTAAAGTTCGGAGGTAAGTACTTTTCTCAGATAAACAAATTTACATTTTATGCAGTTAAGATTACTTAAGTTTTCCTCCATTACACGAACAATTGTCAGTTTCCTTTCTGATATCTTTGTCTGTAATTTGTAATTTTAGTATACTGCTTTAATATTTGAAACAGTTAACTTGCAACTTTTTATTTCTTTATTTTTTCAACTTTGTACACGCATTTATTCGAAATGGATTTTCCAAGCTGACAATATACATATGTCAAAATTTTCTGCAAATATACTTGTTGCTATCAGAAGCAACGTAACTTGGTGTTGATATTCAGTTAATATGTAAACAAGTTTATTGAAACAGGCTTTTAACTGAACTAATCTTATGTTTTCCGTTTCGATTAAATTGTTTCATACGCCAGCATGTGTTATTTTGATCAAAAAACATTCCTTGATGGGCTTCCGTAGTTCTGAGATAGAAGATTAGATTTGAACGCCGGAGGTCGTGGGTCCGATACTCAAACATTTCCCCCCAACTACGCCCCTGCAATGTTATTCAAACAAGCTGGTTCTGTGCGTAAATTAAAAAAATATATACGGTTTTTTTTCACTGTTGTCTTTAAGTTTTATGATATTTATGCACACATTGTGGTTAAGTTAACAGTATTCATAATTTCTGGGCTTGCGAAAGATTAGTTTTGAGCAGTGGATACACAACGTGTTTTTGCCAAATGCTCTGTGCTTGTTTGTTTATGCTTAAAAAGGGCAAAATATCTTGAACTACATATTTTTTGAACTCCTTGGGTTTTCTGTTAATAAGCTTTCAGGAACTCTGAAACTGTAACATAAATTGAATTAAGGGGCTGTCTATAAAGTATTATGTAAACTTTTGAACAAATTCTCCCCCTCCTCCTTGTTACATGTAACGCTGTTCAACATGAGCATATTGTTATAAACAACGCGTGATGTCACACTTCTTGTTATCCCCTCCCTTCCCCCTGTCACAAAACTGTCTCATTGATTTCCTAAAAGAGCATACTCAGCAAAATGTTGATCTAAATTTAACGTTTTAAGTATTAAAGAAAGTTGGTAAAATGGTCATTCTATGAAAAGTTTTTTGAAAAATGTTACTTTGTCATGAATTAATGCTTTTTAAAATAATTTTTCAAAAGCCTAAAATGATGAACTATTAAAGCCCCCACCCCCCACACACAAGAATCATTAGCAGCAGAAAAAGCTGAAAATGGAAAAGTAGCCGAATTCCAAAAAAAAAGGCTGTTTAGATATTGAATACATTTTTTGGATGTACAACATACAGTATTCATGATGTTGTATTATACATTCTTTAATTAACGTTTTTCAAGTTGAATTCCTGTGTAATTTTTCGAGAGTGCCCACCGAAGGGGGGGGGGGTCGGAATCATAGTCTCATAGTAATGATAGCTTTTCAACGGCTATAGTTATAAATAGACACGTTTAGTGTGACGTCAGGGGTTGCCAGAAACACGGGGAAGTTTCCAATCATGCCGTTGCTATGCGCGTTGCTAAGGGAGAATCAGCATAGGATCTTCGTAGGAATAGGGTAAGAGCGATGTTTAATTGATAGTTTTTTGGCAATTAAATGGTCTAAATAATTTTTTTAGTGGTTTCAAGTTACATATAAGTCACCTGTAGACATCATTTGACGAGTATCGATAATTTTTACATGTGAATCGGGTTAAAATTCGGCAAAACATAGAATTATGTGGAATACAAGTGTGTTTTCTAGAGTTATACACTCTTCTTATTGTTATTTCTTTTTCGTTGGGGGAGAGGGGGACAGGTCCGACATTTGAGAGGGTCAGGAGAGGTATTGCCCCTCTCATGTCTTTTGGAAAATAACTGTATTTCTATAAATTTGGCGTAATTTTTGCTGTTTTTCGACGCAACATACTCGTACATTGACTTTTTCCTTTTTGCACGTACCCTTCAAGGAAATTTGATATATCATGACTTGGGGGGGGGGGGTGAGATTTTTCTTTTAAAGTTTAGAGCGAAATTTAATTATTATTATTTTTTTTAGGAAGAGGAGTAGTTTTAATTGAATTGTATGCATTCTTTTCTTTAGAAGACGAGAGACCATGTCAGCCTAGTCAGCGATACCTGGAGGGGGGGGGGAGAATTTTTCTGCATTTGTTCCAGTAATAATGCATATTTTAATGAAACTCCATTCCTTCGGGCTCTTTGGGGGAAAGGGAGAATTACGTGTTTTCTTCAAATTGTCACGAGTATTTTAATCATTTTTTTTTTTTTTTGTATTCCGAGGCGGGAGATTTTTACTTTACTCTACTTGTTATACATATTTTTTGCATCAATATACATAAATATACATTGAAAATTTCAGTTTGTTCTACTATTTGCAATGCATAGTTCAATTAAATTCTTTTCTTCGGGGAGAGGGGATATTTCTTCTTGCTGCGCGTAATTTTAAGTAATTGCTCTTTGGGGGGGGGACAAGGATATACATATTAGTTTTTTCTAGGATCAATGGGAATTTTGTCAATTTCTTCAAGCTAGTTTTTATTCCTATTCGGAATAGAGCTCAATTGGAGTTTAACTTAAATTACGTGTGTGTTCTCGCAGAAGAAAAACTTTTAAACTAAAATATCCCAATCAAACTCGCATTAGAATAAGGACAATGTAACCTAACATCCCCCCTCCCATTCGAAAAAAAAATAATTTCAATGCAAACAAGCATCACAATCGAGAAAACTGAAAAATTCTCCTTCCCCAAACAAAAAATTACTTATACCATTAAAAAAAAAAATCCCGCCCGAAGAAAATAATTATAATCAAATTCTTAGAAAACTTTAAACAGGATTCAAAAAAAAAATATCATCATTTCAAATTTTTCTGCAAATGGGGGAGGGGGTTAAATCATATACAGTAAATGCATATTGCATCGAAAGACAAAAAATTGCGCAAAATTGATAGAAATACAGCAATTTTCCGAAAGCGGGGGCGGGGGGCAATGTCTTTCCAGACCCTCTCAAATGGCGGAGCTGTTCCCCTCCACCCAAAGAAAACGAAATAACAATAAGAAGAGTGTATAACTCTAGAAAACACACTTGTATTCCACATAAGTCTATGTTTTGCCGAATTTTAACCCGATTCACATGTAAAAACTATCGATATTCGTCAAATGATGTCTACAGGTGGCTTATATGTAACTTGAAACCACTAAAAAAATTATTTAAGCATTTAATTGGCAAGAAACCATCAATTAAACATCGCTCTAACCCTATCCGTACGAAGATCCTATGTTGTTTCTTCCTTAGCAACGCGCATAGCAACGGCATGATTGGAAACTTCCCCGAGTTTCTGACAACCCCTGACGTCACCACTAAACGTGTCTATAACTGTGCCCTTGAAATTGTAAGGGAGATGGAGATGTTTTGGGGGTTTTTTTTTTTTTTTTTAAGTTTTCATAATTGAAGGGGGTAGGGCACCGTCTTTTGAAAAGCATAAATTTGCTCAGCTAAGTTAACATTAATAATATGGTATTATGTACTTTAATTTGATGTTATGTCTTTGAAACATATTGCAGTCATGTTTCCCGTTTTCTTAAGTAAAAATGTTTATTTATTTTTTAAAATTTCATTTAATTCTTATTCAAATACAATAGTAATATTATTTTTTATTTTGATGTAATTGTAAAATGAAAGTTCATTTATTTATTTGAATACTTCTTAAGACTTAATGTTTCAATACAATATACGAGTAGTTAAAATGCGATTAGTTAAAAAACAATTTCCAATGAAAAATAAAACTGTGTTTATTTATCACTTTGTTTTAACATGATTGTAAAATAAAATCGTGTTTAGTTATTTGAATACTTTGTAATACTTATAAATGTTTTTATGTCAAATACTATGAATTAAGCTCAGTGTATTTTTTAATGTATGATTATCGGTTCCTTTTTATGTTTTCAAATGAAAAAGTAGAACTTGTAATGCTACTAAAATAACAGAAGTCAATAATAAATAAACCAAATAGTTTTATTTAACCAAAATATTAATCGAAGTGCTCACTTCCCAATATCATTGTGGATCGACAAACGATGACGTCATTTGCTAGTTGGATGGCCTTCCTATCTCGAAGGCCTCGATCGAGCTCGCCGAACGTAAGCCATCACTCCTCATGTTCGAGCGCTCTCTCAATCAATGAAGCTTTCCATTCAACAGCAAACGAAAACAAAGCCAAGTGACAGTGTCGGCGGTTGTTTACAGTTTCATAATTTTTATATTCAGTTAAAATGCAGTGCTATATGAGCAAAAAGGTTTGTTATCCTTTTAAAATAAGTTTTCTTACTCCTTGTGAAAAATATATCTTTTCTATTCTGTCTTTTGAATTGACATCTCTTTAAATCATGCTTTCGAATCCCGGTATTGGTTGAGTTCAAAAGTCTAACTGGTTTCGATTAAATTTTCTGTACAGCAAGGAAAGCAGTAATATATTTATTTTTATTTAGGGAAATTGCTATTGAAATTTTACTGTAACTTTTGTTGTGAGACTTTGATTGAATACAATTGCGTTATTTGCAAGCTGCATGTAAAGGCCGCTTTGAATAATGTAATATAAATATATTTATAAACTCCAGGCCCGATCCTAGGGTGTCGGCCGCCAGTGTGCAAAGACCTAGTGTGCCGCCCCCCAAGAGTAATTTGCATATTTTGACTCATCTTTAACGTCCATATAAATCTTTCTTTAAATTTCTATACCAAGTTCAAATTTAAAAAAAGGAAAAAAAAAACAGAAGAATGATGAACTTATAAAAGGAAGAAAAGTTTTATAGTAAGAAACTCCTTAGGTACAATTTATATCTTTGAAGAAAGTAATAGATACCAAAATTTACTAATCGTAAAAACGCATTTTATAGTCTGTCGTCGGTGACATCAGAGGAAGGAAGGAAGATTGGGAAGCGGGGGGAGGGGGGATTACTCCGAGAAAATTATCAAAATTGGCGTATGAAAAATAGTTTTAGGTTATCTTTTGTTGTGTTCGGTTGCAACGACAAAAGAGTCGGGTATACTCAAGGTGCAATGGAGAAATTTTCGAAATTGATTTCAAATATCGCAATTTTAGGAACTTTTTCGAGACTTCAGGAGATAGTAATGTTGATGTTCTTTCCTAAAATTCTTTCCAAATTGAAATCAATTTGAAGCTATTTTTTGTGACCGTAGCGTAGGAAAAATCGGCGCTCTTCCCGAAAATTTTCCGAAACTGAAGTTTTAAACTAGCAGCTTTGGGTTACCTTTGTTGACGTTGCTAGAGGGAGGGAGATTCAATCGTCTCCCATCGAAGGTTTTCGAAATTGAAATTTAAAACGCAAATTTAGGCTGTCTTTGGTGATAGTAGGGGATCTGGCGACTTTTCTCCGGTAATTTCTCGGCATTATTGTTTAAAAAACCCATTTTGGGCTATATTTGAAAACGATAGGGGAAACGTGAAAATACTCCGAACCGAAATATTTTTCAGAACTAAAATCCATTATAGGCTATTTTTTTAGAAGGAAAGGTTTTCAGGCTCCAAGCGGATGTTTCTAAAAGCGCAATTTTATACTATCTTTGATGATGTTAACGATACTGGGAAGTTTCGGCGGATCTTACGGATATTTTTCGATATTAATATCTGAAAAATACAACTATAGACCTTTTGTCCACCTCACCTCGACGATTGATAGGTATGCATTAGCAAGGTAAAAAGATACATAAGCCAAGCAGTTCTCCTCCGGAATTTTTTAGAAATTGAAGTCCCAAAAACGTATTTTTGGCATTGTTTGATAACAATGGGACTAAGAGCAGACGGGGGTTCAGTGTGCCCTCACGAACTGTTTTTAGAAACTGAAGTCTATTTCAGGCTAGTTTAGGCAGAAAGGTATCTGTGGCTGCACGGAACCGTCTAAAAACGAAATTTTGAGGTATAGTGATTGCATTGGAGAAAAGGGGGATTCGGGGTCCTTCCCCGAAAGTTTTTGAAACTAATGTCTGAAAAACGCTATTTTAGTTTGTTTTTCAATAAATTAAGTGAGAGGGGGTGGGATTATGGGCTTCTCTAAAGACGCTAACTGAGACTGTCTTTGGTAGTAATTGCAAAAAATCCATCGCAAAAATTTCGAAAAAGAAATCCAAAAAATGTCATTAAGCAATTTTTGATGACATTAGGAAAGGCTGTCCTTTAAAAACACATTTTAGATTTCAGAACTAACATTTTTAGGCTATGTTTGATTAAGTTAAGGTGGAAGGGATGAATCAGAGACTTAATTGGATCCTTGAGATCGGTGGTTCAACCAGTGAAATGTTCCGAAATTGAAGTCCTAGAAACGCAATTTGAAGCCTTCTTTAGTTCCGTCAAGGAGGTCATGGCATCCTTTTGGCTCTTCGTTTAAACTTACTACCCAGGGCTAGCGACCCTTTATACTGAGAGATGCGACACAGGCGTACTGCACGCTGATTGGTCACTGGCAAAAACCGTCCAACGCTCAAGTTCCCGTCCATAGGATTTGCATTGCGCGCAACACGCGCTCAACGAAAAAAGGTGGATTCCTTTTAAAATACGGAAAACTATGCAATTTAATTTTTGGTTTTACATTCTTTGATGTGTTGGTTACCTATATCTTGCCTTCACTAAGGAGAAAATTTCCCTAGGAATTTCTGAAAAATTGTTTTATTTTGCCAGGCTTACGTTCAAGGTTTTGTTTCTTGTATCCTAAGCGATATTTTCGACTTTGATGGCAAACCAATACATTTAGGATATACTTTAATGTGTTAACTTACTTTCTCACGAAATTCTTAGTGTTTTCTTTTTTGTAATATTAGTTTTAATGCTGGATTTTCCGATTCATGAAAAAAGCATGCTTTGGCGACATTCAGGATTTAAACACTCGCCAATCAGGTTACTGTACTCAATGTTAAAAAAGTTTGTATTTACAAACAAACAAAGCTGGATAATTGAAGGATTCTCTTTTACGTGATTTATATAATAAAGTTGTTGCTTTAAAACCATTAGCAAGTGTACGTTTGACCTTTTTTTTTTAAATTTTTAAATCCGATAGCGTGAACTTTTGAATCAATTGACTTCTACATTCTAAAAACATTTTAGTTCTTTTTATTTCCTCCTGTTTTCGCAGGGTTTGCTGCTATATTAGTACATATAAATCCGACGTTTATTTTAAAGTTATCATGATATCTGATAATTTCGATATTTATTTTGGATACACGATGCTTGCAGTATCGTATATGAATATTACTTAGTTTCTCAGTTTCGAGGCTATGTATCATGGTGGATAAGGGACGCGCTTAGAGGTAGGGAGGGCGTCGGTTCGAATTCCGATGGAAGCAAATCGTTTTCGTCAGCGCATTTTAAGCTTTTAAGTATTATCACTGCCATAATTAGTTTTCTCACCAATTAAAATCCTATAATAATTTTTTACTAAACAAAAATTTGTAAAAAAATAAAAAAAAGATTTTTTTTTAAAGTAGAAATTTTTTGATTGAGCGAAGAAACTATTTTCGTTGTAATTCAGTTCTACGGATTTCGTCCTCATACGATATTAAAAGCTAAATGTTCTTGAATTCAAAATGCTCCTGTAAAAAAAAAAAAAAAGTTGAAACTTAAGTAGTTGAAACTTAATTCATCACTGAAATTTATTTAAAATATCATATATTGATATTAATAAATTTTTAATATGTGTTAAATGTGTTTAATACATGTATTAAAAGTTCTATGGTTGGGGTCGTAAACATAACCTCGCAACATTGTGAAGACTACGCAGCGCTGCCGTGTTAGGTTTGCCTCAATATTATTATTAATTTTTTTATAAACCTTTAACAAGATTTGATTTGCGTAGTGTTTAAAATATATTTCATTCATTAGTTTTTATCAAAGCAAAATGTATGGCAAAAAAAATTCAAAATTCAGCTGTTTTAGATTTAACTACTCTTTTCCCCTCCCCTGTATCCTTGCCTGATTACCGGTTTTGTCACACATTTTGCAACCAAATGAAGCATGTGTGTAAAGAGTAAATATTAATGGACAATGAACCAACACAATGTTCCCAAACGTTCTATTTTTCCTAAACTATGCTATATGCTGTCGGGAAATCGACACTTACTTTGATAATTGAACATTTAAAATTCAGCATATTTATTCGACTTATTATAAGTTATCTTGTGAGAAATTCTTGAGGAATTTTTCTTGATTATAAGAACTACATGATGCGGCCTGCGGCCGCCCCTTGCTTTGGCCGCCCTTGTGCGGTGCACACTCTGCACACCTGCTAGGATCAGCCCTGATAAACTCATATAGTAGAACTCTGTTATATCGCATAAATTTGGGAGCATATTTTGCACCCGAATAATGCCGTGATGTATAATGAAACGTAATTTTTACCAAATGTAAATTTATACACAATACCAGAAGTAGTAAACCTTGAACTCCCTATCCAGTTGAACTTTACTGAAATCACGACCCACATTATTACATCTAGATTATTTTGATTCACTGACTTATAAATTATAATCTAAACATGATTACAATTCATACTGGAGGACGACTAATGTTTACGTTTTGAATATTACAAGGTTAGAATAGCTCGCAGAATTAGATATTGTGCATGAAATAAGTTGTTTTTACTAGACTGTAGGTTTTGGAAATGAAAAAAAAGCCAGATTTTCTTAAAAAATGTGGGAAAAATAATGCTACCCCTAGTATAACCAATTTCACGCTATACCAAACGTGTGGTATAACAGGGTTCTACTGTTTTTTTCCAGCTGGTTCTCTACTTGGCTATTCTGTTACCTGGAAGAGGCTGTAATGAGCAAGGAGGTGGATAGCTTTCAGAGGACTGTTGATCTTCTTTGGGGACTAATAAACTGTCTAGGACTAGCCTAGCTGGGCCGAGAGTTTGTTGCTGGTCGTCACCAGGCCCTGATTGCCCAAAAGGCTCGGGAGGCTCGAGCTTCCCTTCAGAATTTTGAGGGGGCCCAAATATGACTTTAAAACTGCTTAACAATTCCAGTTTCTGCTTTTAACTATTTTTTAAAGAGATTGCTGAAATTAGTACTTGCTAAATAAAAATGCTTGAAAGAATTGAATAATTATAGAAAATGAAGACACATTTGATAAAATGTGCCACAAGCTATATTTTCAAGTGTGGGATTAGATTCCACTCTATTACAATGTACTTTTGTGACATTTAATTTCCTTTGTAAAGTGTCAAATATGCCTATATTTGCTGAGAATTCAAGGGCTTGTAATAAGCAAAATTTTCGTCAGTCGGTGAGGTGGAATAAACTTAAATCTGAATTCTGCTAGGCCTCTTAGCATTAGTCAGTGTTGTATCAATGTGCATAGAATGTTTAGAAAAAATTTCCTTAAACAAAAAGTGGGGTCCCCTCATAATAAGACCGAGCTTCCCCTAATTTCAGAGGTTACTCAGGCTCTGGTTGTCACAAATTTTTGGGCGAGGGGGCCTTAGCTCAAAAATTTGCTACTCGTGAAAAGCTTGCATTGTAGTACAAGTCTACTGTAAATACACACACACACACACACACATATATATATATATATATACTAGAGGACCCGACAGACGTTGTTCTGTTCAAACTTTGTACATTGAAAAGTTAAAAAATTTCAATAAACTATCAAGTGTTCGAACCGTTCTGTTGAAAAAAAAAGGGGGGTTTAAGCTGCTAAAGTGTCAGAATGCGTATATTTATTACAACTTGATTTATCTAATGCCCACTGAGCAGTTGTTTTATTAACTATTTTTCTTCCGTACTTGACGGTTTGTTCCTTCAGCCATACACAAAGGATAAAAAGCGTCCTTAGATATTAAGTGTAAAGATCTAACTACCCATCTAGAACAAACGGGAAATCCCGCTGCAACATCCCCCGTATGAAAAAGAATAAAACATTCGAAAGGATATCATTTAGGAAAGTGATAAAGGTAAAAACAGTTCTCTGAATAAGCGAAAATCACTCATCCCTCCCGATGTAAACACACACACACATTCTTCAACTAAAATGACTAAAAACTCTTTAAAAACGAAAAATTATTCGAAAAATTTCAAATTATTTGCAATTTGAAATATTTCGCCAAATAAACAAAAAATGCAATAAATTATACTACCAGTAGCTTTAAAATGTAAACAAATGATCACGCAAACTCTACTGTTTATAGCCAAAGTCGCCAAGCCACCACGTTACTATAATCCAGCCAATCAGTGAGCGAAGCCAACTCCGACCGATTAGCGGTCCGATCTTTTGAGCGAAAATTTTTTAAACGTCATATATTGCCTAATTTGTTCTTTCCACCAAAGATAAAGATCTTCCACAGAACTGATCTTTTGTGTACAGAACTACCCTGTTGTAATTTATCTGGACGAAAATAAAATTTGTCTCGTCTTTAAATTCCATCATCTTTTCCTTTAATAATGTACTGATTAGTTAGATAATCCTTAAAGTATTCTCGACATTGGTGCCCAAACTCTGATGGATTTCAGTCGAGAAACAAATGTTGCTAGGAAAGGTACTTTCTGATCATTTGGTTAAGAAAACCTAAAGCACCAATCCGGTCACATGGTTCAACTACGTCGACAGAATGCACGTTTTGCGTGAACCTTCCAGTACTTTACTTTAAAATATATCACGGGACTTAAAATTGTTGCCATCAAGAAATAAAGGCTTCACTCTCTCCCTCTCTCAATGTTTTATCTATTCTCAATTGACATATATCACAGGAAATTTCATTACAAAAAGCAGAGCTGACTTTCTTATTGTCCTTTGGCAACGGGTTAAATATTTATTTGAGTTCTCGCTCAACAATAGTTTAAAATAAATTTTAATCATTTGTTAGATATAACCATCCAATCTTTAAATTAGTTAATTAATTACCAAAAACGTTTCCGATTTGATCCATCGCGCTTCAAAACCATGCTTGCCACATCTTAATTACACACAAAAAAATCGATCGCAATCGGTTCAGCCGTTAAAAAGCCTTATGGTGACAAACGTCCGCACAGAAGATTTTTATATATTAAGATATATATATATATATAATAATAAAAGTGAAAAATATTGAAAAGACCACACCAAGAGCCCATAGATGTGCAACACAGCAAAACTAAAAAGCCAAGTAAATATAAAATTAAGCAAACGGAGTTGCAAATATTAAACAAATTATAAATAATTAATGATGAGAAAAAGGAAAATTGCAAACAGCTATTAAGTAGAAAAAGATAAAGTATGAATCCAGAGCTCATCAGCCGTGGAGGATTCATTAAATATGGTCAAAAGACCAAAATTTTTAACTAAGAACTAAAAGAGAATGTTTAAGCTCCAGTACATGCAATATAGAGTAACAATGGGCACACCGCACTAAAACAAGTTGTGCTTTTGCCCATTGTTACTCTATATTGCATGTACTGGAGCTTAAACATTCTCTTTTAGTTCTTGGTTAAAAATTTTGGTCTTTTGACCATATTTAATGAATCCTCCACGGCTGATGAGCTCTGGATTCATACTTTATCTTTTTCTACTTAATAGCTGTTTGCAATTTTCCTTTTTCTCATCATTAATTATTTACAATTTGTTTAATATTTGAAATATATATATATATATATATATATATATATATATATATATATATATATATATATATATATATAAAAACACACACAGTGCTATGGTTGAAAAAAAATCTTTGGGGGAAACTTACCTTGGACTTTGGTGGGACTCAAAAAGAAAAGGTGGCTTGAAACCAATTTACATTATTTTTTTAATAAAAAATTAAATATTTTGCACCCCCCTCGCCATCCTCTTCCCCAACTACAGTGTTGTATAAAAATAAATTAATTTTTTGCTTGTGTGTAAGTATGCATCAGGTGAATTTGTAAATTTTTCGAGTACCAAAATGTCAATGTAATATTTAGTGAATCCCGAGACAGGACCAATTATGTGTGAAAAGAGTTCAAAAGAGCAGGATCTGAATGCTGTTCGGATGTTTTCTGATACTAAACCACCCCTGATATGTAAAGTTTGAAGTCTGGTCCACTCAACTCCCTAAAAAAGAAAAAAAATCTGCCACAGCCTTATTCCTCAAACTTTTTTAATAAAACAGACATTAAAGTATTAAAATTGTTCAACGTTCACTTCAGCTTTGAATTACAAATGTAACTTTTTTTTTTACAGATTGCTTTGCCTAAAAGCATAAGTATGAAATCTATTGCCTGGAACAAAACTGAAGGTTATATAGCCTGTGGAGGAGATGGTGGTGTCCTCAAAGTTTTGAAATTAGAGTCTAGTAAGTTATATGGAATGTATCTTAAAAATAGTTTTTATATATTTAGAAGGTTGGTAAACTCCTTGAAGTTTCTTGAAAATAATTTCTATTTTTAAGCACCATGGAAACTTTTTAAATTTGGAGTTTCTTATACAGTCAAAACGCATTAACACGAACTCGATGGGTACGTGAAAATTTTTCGCCAGGTATTTGCATGTTTAAAAATTTTTTTGCCTCATTGGCAAAAAAAAAAAATTAATTTGGTGCAAAAATTCGAATGTCACCAAATGGGAGGGGGGGGGGGCTATGACATCTGTACCATTTTAAATAAAGTCACTGTGCAGTGCAGATGGGGAATGAAAATGACTTTTAAATTTTAGTTTGACAGAAATATTGGTGAAAATAGTTTTTGATTCAAAACATGGTAAACTTTTTCATGCAGTAATTGAATGATTTGAACTTTTCGAACAGTTGTATAAGTTTAGAAGCATCTTTAAGGGGCATCCTTCTATTTTCATGTAAATAGATTTAACTTGGTCAAATCAAACAAGCAAAATCTTATAAATAAATATACATACAGTGAAACCTCTTCGAGCGTTTCCTGTCTTCAGCTGCCAGCTCTCTTAACAGCCAATTTTTTATGGCTCAGATTTTTTAGCCCATAGACTTAATAATTAAAAACACCCCCTAGCAACTGCCTCTCAACTTTTCTGAATTTCCACCCGGTGCATGCGTCCATCTCTTTTTTGTTTGGAAAATCTTTTCACTTTCCATTTCTAATCAACAGCCTTTCAGTTCTTATAGGAGATGTCTTACTGGCTGTTAATGAGTTCAGATTAATTTGGAGCAAAAATGTCACTCACGCTTATTTTACTAGTTGGTTAATGTTTGTGTGTGATCTGGGTTGCAAACAACACTGCCAAAGATCAGTTTTATGAATCTCGCACTAAGAACACATCAAGCTATGATGATTACAGTGCTGACTGAAAGAAACGTCTCCTGGTTAAGGATTCTGGGAAAATAAGTATTTTCAATCAAATCTAATATTAATTTGACTACAATTTTTGGAGAATAGTTAAAGCTTGAGTCTGAAATTGTATCCTTTCTTTTAAAAGTGTAAACAATAGTTAAATCAAGCACTATTTCTCCCTTAGAAAAGTCTCATACTTCATTTTATGTGTTAGACTTGATTAGATTATTTCTTATAGAAATTATATTTGCAACTATAATGATAAAGCAGCCACGCCCTCTGAACAGCCGAAATTTTTTGGAACAGAGAGTTGGCCGCTCAGAGAGGTTTCACTGTAACCACATTTATTGGAGTTAATAGCAAATGTGTCAAGTGCCATAATTTTGGGGCCGTGGTGGCCTGATCAGTAAGGCTTCAGATTTGGGACCAGAGGGTCCTGGGCTCGATTCTTGCCAGATCGACGATTCACCGTTTTCATTAATGGTGACTGGGGGACGTTAAATATGTTCATTGTCACAAAGTCCTTCAAGTGAAACGATATCTCTGGGGGTTCTGGACCAGGGATTGCTCGGTTACTGGTCTGGATAAAAAAATCAGAGCTGTCTTTAGGGTTCCATCCAACTGGTTAAACCACAAATAGTGGTAGATACGGGGGACCCTGGTGTGAAGAGTGAAGGGAGTGCCATAATATTTTTGTTCGCTCGGAAATATTTACACTTTTTCATGCTTCAACATGTAACTTTTTTTAAAAATTGAAAACTCTCCTCGGAAACTCTTTAAATGCTCCTTGATTTTAAATAGGGTTGAAATAGATAAAAAATTGGCCGGATGCCGGATATCCGACAGGATGTCAGTATGTTGTGCCATTCTTTTTGTGCTTTATTTATCTTATTTTCAAATTTCTTCATCAAAATTAATTTTTCTAAATAATTTTCATTTTCAGTGCACAATATCTTAATGTAATCTAAAAATGAGTTGTATTATTTAAAAAATTATAACTTAAAGTTATATGATGTTAGTCAACCACTAACTAAAATTGATGCAGATAACAGTGATGGTGTTAGGGAATCATCAGGGGTTAGAAAACCAGTTATTTAAAGAAATATGCCTAGAATAAATTGGTTGAAAATCAATGCAACTAATTTCTTTATTTTATCCAAACTAGTCCATAAGAATCCTCCTTAAACAGTGGAGGGACTGTTCTCGGAAGAAAGGTAAATTTGTAGAAAGATCATAAAAAATACTCAAAAATTAGTTTTTGCACTAACTTACTGATCGTGAAAAGTAGAAGTGCATAATTTGAGGCAGTGAAAGGATGTAAATAAACTTTAAAATGTTCACACATATCATTTGCTTCTCACCAGCTTCATTTGTCATTCAATTTTGTTTGCAGTTACATGACGAGAATATGCTAGAGAAAATACAAAAAGTGAACCTGATCTTTTCTTTAAACTTTTTTTTTTCTTTTTAACCTATTATCTCATACTACAAATTATTTAATTTTGCTTAATGTTTGACATATTGCATTGTTTTATTGTATTTATTACTTTGCTTTTTAAAAATAGCCAGTAAAATTGATGCTTATTATTCTAATTTTGAAGCAATGAAGTTTCCTTTTGTAAAACATGTTCTTTATTTCTTCTATCGGAAAAATAATTGTTCATTACAATTGTAATAAGATTTATAAAATAACTTCAAATTTTCTCAATATTCTATCTTTAAAGCAAATTTTTGAATACCCATTACAGGGAAAGAAATGGTAGCAAGTGTTGTCAGCTCATCCAGCCTTTCAACAAATCAAAGTTTAGAAGGTCATGCTGGTAAGAAAAGCTATAATTAAGGAAAAAAGGGAACTATATGCATTCCTCAATCAGGAATTTACATGCAATTTTCATGTCAGGGCAATGAAATATTTTTTATTAGTGATATTTGATGTCTGCATTCCCTTGTGCTATCACTTTTGATGTCGTTTGTAGTTTATTTTTCATTAAAAAACACATTAAATTTAAGTAGTACTTTTACTGTCAAAAAAGAAAAATTAAGCAATTAATCACAGTTCTTTTGACTGTCTACGATGAAAATTCCTTGCAATGCATTGTTTGTTGAGTGCTATGGCATTCTTATTCACATGTGTAAACATTTTATCATAAGAACAGATGATATCACAAATATATTACTACATTTATTAGATCTTCAGGTCCGCCCAGAGCAGCTTTGGCCTTCTACTTCTTCTAGTACAATATGGTTTGACCATAAATTTTCTTTAGAATGCTACTATTATCAAGGCAGAAAACATGACTGACCCAATTTATATGGCCAATTTTAATACTGTGGACAACATCAGACTGCTTAAGTAATTTATATAGTTTTTCATTGCATCTTCTACCCGAGACTCCAATTTCCCGAATTCTTTCAAAGATGCTATTTAGGATTTTACTCTTGAAGGTACCCAAAAGTCTTTCCTCCCTTATAGTTAGGATCCAAGTCTCTGAGGCGTAAGTTAAAGTAGAAGGTATGAGACTCTTTTATGGGGATAATTTTGTCTTCCAGGTTAAAAAATCTGAATTTAATAAATGCTTTAAACCACATAGGGCTTTATTAGCTGCAGTAATCCATCTCATAATTTCAGGAAGAAAATCGTTATTTTGCTGAAAATCGTTGTTTGCTGGGATATTGGTTACCAATAAAAATGAGCTAATGTGTGAATCACACGACTTCCTTTTACTCCAATTTAATGTCATTTCCCCATTACTGTCAAAAAAATGTGATTCAATAGTTTACTCTCTAAATATCACCAATAGTGGCCAAATTTGTTGCCAAGTTGGTGATAAAACTTGGGGACCAGTAGACTGGCAATATATCGCCAAGTGTCCACGAAATTATAACACCACTTGAGTTTAAATCAAAATTAACAATGATTTCCCCCCAAAAAGAGGTAAAAGACCGCTTTAGAAACACCAGAATGCAACCAAAAGGGGAGGTGCAGAACTAGACCCACTAGGAGTCTACGTACCAAATTTTAACTTTCTAAGACTTACCGTTCTTGAGTTATGCAATATACATACGCACATACATACATACAGACGTCACGAGAAAATTCGTTGTAATTAACTCGGGAATCGTCATTATGGATATTTCGCGTGTCTATACATTCTTTGGCACTTATCACGTGTGGTCGAGTCGAGAAAAAAAACTCAATATTCATTCAGGGGTGAGTAAAATGGAAATTAACGTCGATTTTTGAGTGAAAATTTTTTTGCGAATACAATACTTCCTTTTTTTAAAAGGAAGTAAAAATACGAGTAGAGAGTAAATTATTTATACAGTAAAAAGAAATTGTTTAAAATAAACTGCAGGGAAGAAGTGGCTGGTTGCTCATTTTTTTTTTTTTCAATTGTTGCTTTTGTTTTATGCACATGGTGTGTGGCGAATGGATGTTTTCAGGTTTTAGCCTGAAGTTCTTTTGGCTGGTATGGAATTTAACAAAGTGTGCAGTCGCAGCCATGGCAGTATACTTCTTTGGTACTGAAGCATTGTTAAACAGTGACTGGTATTGATGAACACTGCCAGTTCTGCAGTATTTCTTGGTGCTTTTATAGAATAGCAGCATACTGTTCATGGCAAACATAAGTTCAAAGTTTCAAAAGGCAGTTTTTAATAGTATGGAGAAAATTTACCCTATGTTTCAAGACATTGAATTTAACATTCGCTTGATGCAATTTAGATCATTTACAGTTTATTATCTCTATTCTGAATACTCAGGGGACCAAACAAAAGTGTTCAAATTATGGGGGTGTTCAGTATAGAGAAGGAGATTAATTACAGGGTGCGGCAAAAAAATGGCAACTTTATTTTTTTGTATAATTTTATCAAAAAAATTTTTTAAACAAATGTAACAATTAATAACAATAGCATGGACCTATGGTCATAACATATTCAGCCTGTTTCAAAGTGGCCTCCTCGGGCGGCGATACACAGGTCCAGACGTGATCTGAAATTTTCAGCAATGGGCCGCAGGTCCTCCGGCAACAATCGAGCCCATTCTCGGCGCAAGGATTGCTTCAGCGCCTCCAAATTTTTGTGGAGCACAGACCTTAGCTTCTAAAATGGACCATACGCTGTAGTCCATTGGATTGAGGTCCGGCGAGTAGGGCGGCCATTCTGCCGACGAGATGAAATCTGGAAAATTGGTCCTGCACCAGTCTTGCGTCATTTTTGCCTTGTGAGCAGGCGCCGAGTCCTGTTGAAACGTCCAATTTGCATTGCAGAAGTGCTGCTGAGCCCAGGGAAGCACAACAGCCTCAAGAATGTCGCGGCGGTAGACTTCTTGGTTAATTTTCACCCCTTGATCCACAAAAACGAGTGGGGTCTTACCGCTGGCGCGGATCCCGCCCCAAACCATCACCGAAGCGGGATACTGACGATGCTCGACAACTGCTGAGGTACTTGGAGCTTCTACAGACCATATTCGGTCGTTTTGGTGGTTGTGTGCTTGCTCAACGGTGAACAGTTTCTCGTCCGTGAAAAGGATACGCTCCCATCGTTAAGCAGTGGCCCGACGTTTGAGTTGGCGGCATCTTTGCAGTCGTACGCGTTTGTTGTCGTCGGTGAGAAGCTGAACTTTCTGGAGCTTGTGGGCCTTGAGGTTGAGCTCCTCTTTCGCCATTCGGCGGACTGACCGATCGCTTATGCCGGTCTCACAAGCGATTTTTCTCATGGAGACCCTCGGATTTCGTTGAACTCTCTTCTTGATGATTTTGCGGTTAGCAGACGTGTTGACAGTCCGCTTTCTGCCACTTCCTGGACAGCGGCCATCGTGGCCAAGCTCCTTGTATCGTTTAATTGCTCTAGACACTATGTCCTTTCCAACACCGAGCAAACGCACAATTTCACATTGACGTTTTCCTTGTCGAAACAGCTCCAAAATTGCAACACGTTTGTTTGACCTTCTGCATAGAAAAGCATGTCAATTAATCGATGGAAATATGATAAATGACTGGCACAGAAAAATAATGAGAATTTAATAGTAAAAGAATCATGTGGCTGCATTTAAACATGTCCGCGTAAAGACTGATATAAAAAGGTTGCTATTTTTTTGCCGCACCCTGTAATGCACATGTATTTGCTGGGACCATCAAAATATGTTCAGAATATTGAGGTGTTCATGTTAGGGAGTATTCAGAAAGAGAGAGTCCATAATCAATTTTTTCTCATTCGTTGAAGTTTTTCTAATTTCAGATTATCAATTCCTAGATTCCTGTATTTCCAGTGCAACATCAATCTCACTGAAATATTGCAGTATGAAAAGAAAGATTAATATTAAATAATGTTCTGACATCATTTTTATTGTTTTCACTATGGCATTTTCTGCAACAATATTGCCATGTCCCACCATTTCAGCCACATAACTAATAATGCACAGCATGGTTGTGGTAGTTTTTGATGTCTAAGTTTCCAATACATATCAGCTGCAATGATAAGAAGTAGCAACCGGTAAAAAAATATATGGAAAAATAATAAATAATAGGTATTAGAAAATCTGTTCATGACTGTGTATCTATGCATTTAAATTAATTCAAAAATATTATTGTCATTAAATCAGGGAGTGTTTATGTAAATATCCAATAGGATGTATTACATTACTTTATTTTAAAACTTTGACTAACACAAAGGAAAGCAATCTGGTATATATTTTTAAAATAAACAGACTGAGTACAAAATGCCAGTACGTAAATCTGAATATACAGTCGGACCTCCATATATCGAAGTAGCAAATTGCCAGAAAAAAATCGATATCTAGAAAATTCGATATGTAGAAACAATCAGTTTTTATCATAAAAATCTCCTAAAACTTTAAAATTAAAGCTAATTTTCGTGTATGAAACCCAATTTCTAATTTATATGAGCATTGAGTTAAATGAAAGTTAAGAATTAAAAAAATAACTGAAATTGCATTTTTGTGCCTTCGTACATCTTCATTCTTCAGCAGTTCAACTTGATCCGCAACATTAGGGGATTTTCCTTTTGACGATGTAATAGAAAGAAAAGTAAAAAACCAATCTACTTAACTTGAGTGATTTTTACTCAAGCTAAAGGACAAGGAATAATAATCAACCCACAAAAGGGATAATATAAAACTGATTTTACACTGTTACTGTGTATACTGTGGTTACAACTAAGATTTGAAATGAACTTGAGGGAATTTAAGAACTCCAGAATGGAACAATGACCTATCTACACACCCATCAACCTCAGATTCCGTATGAGTTTCGTAGCAACCTTTAGTGAACATAATTTTCTCCCCTAACCTTCATTTTTTTATGAGACACAGTCTAAAGTGGAAAAAAAATCTACAAATATCTCGATTTTTTTTTTTTTTGATATATAGAGATTTTTTCGATATATAGAAACAATTTTTCTATGTAATAAACATGGAAATTTGCTGGGATTTCAATCTATAGAAAATTTTGATGTTTGAAAGTTTGATATATAGAGATTTGACTATTTTTCTGTTCATACTTTAATAAGTTGCATATATTATTTTTAGGAACTGTTTCTTTTGTGCAGTGGAATGAGGCATATCAAAAACTAACATCTTGCGATACAAATGGATTTATCATGGTGTGGATGGAGCATAAAGGTCAGTACATTCTAAGTATGACAATTAAAGAGATACTTATGAGCAATGTATCAGAAGGTACCAAAAAGTTTTTTTAAAAAAAATCCCCAGTGGGAGAAAGTTGGGAGGAGTGGGAAAAGTTTTATACTTTTTTTATGCTACTAATTTATGCTTACCAAGAGTGCAACGTATACAAATCTTGTCTCTTAAGCTATTTAAGAAATATACAAAATTGCAAAATATAAAAAACTTGATTTTATTTCCATATTTTAAATGACAAAGTTTGAGAACATTGACCTTCATGAATATTGTGTTTTTATAAATAAAAATTGAAAGAAAAGTTGGACTGAGCTATATATATTGCAGGAATACTGTTCCCATACAATATCCAAAGTTTGAATATTGTATTTTTAAGCATAAAAATGGAGGGAGCTTGCCTTGTTCCACCGGATATTTGTGGTTGGGATCATCATAATTTACTTTTTATTTGCTACCCTTAAGTCGTTTACCTGTGGAAAAGGAAATTTTTCCATCCTATATTCTGAATACTGAATATCACTATCTGTATCCTTAACTTTGTCAATGTAATGAGCAATTATCCTCTTCATGAGAGACAAGTTTCAAAACTTCATTGATAATAACTACCTCTCAAATTCTTTAATTTTCTTTTGAAACCATTTTCACTGCTTGCATTGTGTTTTTATTTGATATATTTCCTCTTTGTTGATATATGTTTTTTTCTTCTAAATTCAAATTTTGAGAATCATGAAAAAAAAGGGGGTGGGGAGGGCAAAACTGGTAAATATCTTTCTTTATTTAAAGTAACAAAAGTTGATCATTTAAAACTTTATTTACCTATGTATGCAGTACTGTTTCTACTCGTATTTGTTGAAATTAAATGGTAAATATTTAACTCAAAAATATTTTTCAATTTGAAATGATACAGAATGTTTATTAGTATGTGTTTTTGAATATTTTTTTTAAAAGAATGAAACTTAACTCATCTTTTCTGTTTTGGTTAGTGGTAAAACATTTAGGTAACATAATGTATATCGACTTATACAGTCTACTCTCTATAGCTCAAACTGCCAAGGTAGCGACTAAAACTTTTAAGGTATGGAAAGTTCTCACAGCCTTCTTAAGAGTTCGGAACCCCATGAGAACTTCTAGCTAATGGGTATTCAAGTTAAAGGCTTTGAGTTATTGCAAGCTCACTGTATGTTTTATAAATTTAAAACCATCAACTAGTTAATTTATTGCTGCGCCCCAACAATTTATACTTTCAAGCAAACTAAAGAAAAATTGTAATCTTCAATTGTTTGCACATTTAGCTGTTTAATAAGTCAAAAGTGAAAGATAAAATATAATCATCATTTAAGGACGAATATGGCACGCGTCATTCCTCCTCACTATTTATATACAAAATATTTTTAAGAATACTTTTCTCATAAAGTAGGGGTTCTCAGTCTTTCAGGCTTATCGCCCCCTTTGAACATTGATGTCAGGTTGCTCCTCCCCTTGTCATATGTGGTCAATACAAGTGTAAAAGGAGAATGTGGGGCAAGTGAAATAGCGGAACATAAAATGGTGAAATATTTCCTTTGCTTTTAGGCCCTTCTATCTAGTAATATTTTAACTATGTAGGAACACATGTAGTCTATTACAATCAAGAAAAAATACTTCTAAAAATCAAAGAATATTTATACAAGATATATTATATAAAGAATGCAAGCAATTTTTAAAAATTGATACTAATATTGAAATATTTTACTGTAAGTCAAAAATTGTTTTTGTTATTTTTAAATGATAAAATCCTTGTTGTTTACATTTTAAGTATTAATTGAGACCTGTAAATATTCAGTGCAGTATTTATTTGTTTGATATCAAGATTATTTGTATTTTAAATGCTTTGTACAGTTAGTCAAGTGCGTGTGGGGCAAAGTGAAATAGTTCCTTTCATTCACTTATTCAATCTTTTATCAAATCACTTACATATTTATTTTATTCACATTTCTTCATTAAATAATTCCCTTATATTTATTCGTTCATTCACTTATTTTCTTATTCATTCAATATTTTACTTACTGTGGATTATTTTTCTGATTTATTAACTTATTTTTTATTCGTTTATTGTTCCTTTTCATTTATTCATTCATTAATTTATTTACTTGACCAACACTGTCTTTGGTAATCAAATAGAAAATATTTCACTTGAAAAATACTTGATTTTTCACTTAATCCCATGAAAAAAAAGAAGTGAAAAATTTCCACCTTTTTTTGGAGGTGCAAGTTTACTGCCAAAAATAATGTTTCAATGCAAGTTTTATTATAAAATATATTGTTCTTTCTTTTTGTACCGTAGTTTTCAGAGCTAATTTTCAACTTGTTCATTTTGAAAAAAGTAACTAATCTTAACTATTTCACTTTGCCCCACATTCCCGTACAATCTGAAGCATAGATAAGTTCGTACACAAAGTTTAATAATCTACACATAACTTTATTTTGAATGCATTATTATTGGCGATTATGAAATCAAAGAAACAAAGAACTGAAATAATTTTAGGTAATTTAGGAGCTAAGTGAAGTTGGCATGTTATACCAGTCTTTTTTCATAACATCAGTGGGAATACAGCCTCTGTTTGTGCTTGACAAGTTTTTGAACATTAGGTTGCAACTGACAAAGTGCACCTTAGGTAACTTTTAAAGCTTTGTTCAATATTTAAACTCTATCTATGGTAATGCTGAAAATCCAGATTGAGGAAGATATATGGATGAAAACTGCACTAAAAACTTAAAAAGAAATAGATTTACTTATGACCACAAAATTAAGCAAATTATAGTTAATTTTACCACTTTGATGACCCCTGATTTAAAATTTTTATATTTTGTTTTATTTTAATTCTGAAAAAGATAAAACTTTGTACATATGATTACAATCCATGCATTTTATCATAACTTTTTGTATTTTATATTTTAATTTTATATCAGTATTCTGAATTTTCATTAGGTATTTGGTATGAAGAAATGGTTAACAACAGGCAAAAATCTCTTGTGAGAGGAATGGCCTGGAATCACGATGGGCAGAAAATTGCCATAACCTATGATGATGGTATGTAGTATTCAGTTTGTTCTATTATTTTAATTTACTGCATTATCTTATGGACACATATTCTTTAATATTTTCAGTATAAATATTATCAAATTTAACTAATTTTATATATTACACATATAACAAAAAACCTAATTAGTAATTAAACTGAAACCCTAAATCTTCAGTAGGTTCATTTTCTCCTAGTATGCTTGGTTCATAACAGTCCTTGGAATCAGAAAAATTATTATCTTGAGATAAGCAATATGGTTTAAAACCAAGGGTTCTGTTGGAGGGATGTTGCCTTCTGTTGCTTGCCTCTTAGGACTCTATTATTTTTCATTAACAACCCAGTACTGGAAAATTTACGGATGCTTATCAGTTCAGGAACAACTATGCATATGTACATGTGAGTTGGATTCCTCTCCAGGTTCCTCCTCTCCCACGCTGCATTCTTGCCCTGTAATATATCTTTCTCTGGACTGATCAAAGCTTAAGTGTATTGTGCATTTTGAACAAAATATTCATTATAAGATGGTATTAGTAATCCATGCTTCTTTTCTAAGATTTGTACTGTACACTAGAATTTCTTACTCCAAAGTCATATATTGTCTGTTAAGTGTCAGTGAATCATTGGATTTTCCCTAGTGTAAACAGAAACAAGTGCAAATGTGTGTAAAATGAAATGTGAGCTTAGTAAGTCTTTTTTTTTCAAGTGGATGTGAATAATTTCTCCTCTTTTGTGAGAATGGATTTAGTAAAATATTCTTATGAGGGTTATATATATATATATATATATATATATATATATATTTATATATATATATATATATATATATATATACATATACATATATATACAGTGAAACCCCTCCTAACGGACACCCCTTTAATGCGGACACTCCTCTTATGCGGACAGTTTTTAATTCCCCGGCAGAGAGACATTAAACCTAATATATAAGGAACCTCTCTCGTACGGACACCCTCAAATACGGACACGGACACCCTTTTCGAAGTCATTTACATTGATATATCCTTTTTTGCGGATAGTATTTAAAACTTGAGAATTAAATAGCTACTCCATTGAAAGGCTTCATTTAATGCAAAGTCGACCAGCTTATACGGAGATAAAAAAATATTTCTTTGCAATTTTACTTTGCATCTACTGCGTAGCAAAAAATTTTCAGCTTGACACCGAAATGCATTTTTCATTCCAAAAAACATCATCAAATCGTCAAAAATAAAAGAAAAGAAAAGAGAAAATGATTATTCTGCAAGTTTCTGTCTGTATACCCCCACCCTCCCCCGTTGCCTTGTTCCTTTTCAGATGACTAACAAGCAGGCGTGTTGTGTCTAAGTGGAGCCGAGTTGACGCGCCATCTAACAAAAATATTTTATAGAGAGTAAAAGTAAAGCCAATGCAATATCATAAAGTAAACTTAAGGGTAAAAGCATTCAGTTGTTTCATCGTTCTCATTGAAATGGCTCTGAATACTCATCGTCAGCGTCGTACTCTTTCTCTTAAAGAAAAAATTAAAGTTATAGATTTCGCAGAAAAAAATAAAATTGGAATACGGAACATTGCTGAAAAGTTTGGTGTGGGACGCACACAAATTTGCTGTATATTAAAAGGAAAAGAGAAGTTTAAGAAAGAATGGTTCATAAATGGAAACCAAGAGAAGAAAAAAGATTTTCCTAAAAGTAATGCCCTTGCAGTGGATGAAATTGTGTTTAAATGGTTTGTGTCCGCAAGAAGCAAAAATATTCCGATTTCTGGCCCTATTTTACAAGAAAAGGCGAAAGAAGCAGCTACTGAAATGGGTATAGAAAATTTCAAAGCTTCCAATGGATGGTTAGATCGTTTTCGAACGAGACATGATATCGTTTTTAAAAAAATATGTGGTGAATCCATGGATGTGGATGCTGACGTTTGCGAGAAATGGTTTGAGAAAGTGCCTAGTTTGATTGAAAATTACGAGCCATGTGACATTTATAACATTGATGAGACTGGTTTGTTTTATAGAGCTCTGCCAGATAAAACCTTAACTTTACGGAAAGAAAACTGCTCTGGTGGCAAAATCTCCAAAGAACGCTTAACAGTTTTGTTGGGTGCCAGCATGGATGGTACAAAATTAAAACCAGTTGTCATCGGAAAAGCAGCCAGACCTCGGTGTTTTAAAGGACTGGATATAAAAAAATTACCTGTAGACTGGTATTCAAATAGAAGAGCGTGGATGACAACCAGTGTCATATCTGATTGGCTTGTAACTTTTGATAAGAAGTTGGGGAGAGAAAAAAGGCATATTGTTATTTTTATGGACAACGCGCCCTCCCATCCCAAAGACTTTCACTTGAAAAATATAGAAATAGTCTTCTTGCCAGCAAACACAACATCGAAATGCCAACCTATGGATGCGGGGATAATTCAAGTATTTAAAATTCAATACAGACAACTAGTTATGAAGCATTTAATCAATAAAATGGAAGAAACTAAAACAAGTAGCGAATTGTCCAAAACAATTGATGTGTTAGATGCAATCAGCTGGGTTAAGCACGCATGGAAGGAAGTTAAAAAAAAACAATAGTAAGTTGCTTTAATCACGTTGGATTCAAAAAAGGATCTGCCACAGAGGAAATTGACAACGAAGTTGATTGTGACAATGATGGATCCGATTTGCAGTCGTTAATGCAACAAGCAGGGTTCACAAATGTGACCGCTGAAGACTATGCTCCCATCGACGACCAAGTTTTCACTGAAGAAAGCGAAACAGAAATTGCAAGCATAGTGCGCGAAATTAACGAAGATCATACAGTTGAGGATGACGATGAAGATGAACTGTCCGTAAAAGAAGACGTTAAAACAATTAAAAATGTTAACGAAGCTTTAAGCGTATTAGATGGACTCAGGGAATTTTCAATTAAACACAACGATCCTAAAGGACTAGACTTGGTACAAGAACTTAAGATACATTTCGAAAATGAAAGACTTTCATCGATCAAAACATATCAACAGACATCAATCGAACAATTTTTTAAAAGTACAAATTAGGTATGTAATTTTTATGCGAACCTGTTATTTAAATCTCTTTGAGTGTGCAAAACTGTAATATTTGAATTTAACCTGATAAAATAATTGTTTATTATGTATATATTGGTAAAAACTAGTAAATTAAAAAAAATCTATGCATATGAAAGAGTAGAATTCACACATATTTCATTTAAGATTTCAAAAAACATAAACAAATAACTAAAGTTAATTAAATTAAAAAAACCTCTGTAAAGCGGACACCCCTCTCTTACGGACAAAAAAGTTTGTCCCGTTAGTGTCCGTAATAGAGGGGTTTCACTGTATATATAAAAGCAGTAATCTTTGTAGATAGTATGGGAGAGTGTTGTACCTTGGGACACTTTTCATATTTTAATTTTTAACGTCAATTATTTGAATCAAATTTAAAATCGAAGTCACATTAAAATACCCCAACATACTTCTATGCAATGTATTTATTAAAATTCAGACAGTTTGAAAATAAAATATTGCCAGCCATTTAAAGTAAAAGTTCCAAGCTGTCCCAAGGTACAACATCTTATTGTACCTTGGGACACATCCTGTTGTGCAATGGGAAAGTCTTCATGATTAAGGAAACAGCCATATACTTGAACCAATTTTGCAGTAGAAAAAAGAAATCCATGGTCGTGAATTAAATCATGATTAATTAATTATGAATTATAAAATAGGAATTTTGAATCATTATCTAGCATTAAATGTGTTTAAAAAACTACATAAGATTAGAACATTGTTTCATGTTCCTAAACATATCTTAATTATTAAGAACCATGCATATGTTGTACCTTGGAATGTGTCTTAAGGTACAAAATGTTTAGCTGTCCCAAGATACAATCACCATGTTGTTTGAGAAAAACCAAAATGTTGGTCAATCAGGATGTACTATCATTATTTTCTCATAAGCAAAATATTTAGAGTACTACTCTTTTACAAAAAAAAAAAAAAAATTCTGTTGTTTAAATTTACAAGTACAAAGATAGAAAATGAATTAAAAATTAAGATTTACTTTGGATTCATAAAATTTTCTTTCTCTCACAAAATCGTCAATTTTACTCATTTGATGTTGATTTTTGCTATGGCACCATTTAGTGGTGAAGGTTACTATTAGAGATTGCAAAAACATGGCTGCTAAAAATTGATTCTTAGAAATTAGCAGTGTCCCAAGGTACAACACTCTCTCTCCCCTATTGTGTGACTTTTAAGTTATAAATTGCTTAGTGAAGCTGCTTATTTGCTGTGGTGATTTGTTGTGCTGAAATAGAGTCTCTGATGGTTTTCAGTCTAGTGCCTACTCATTAATAAATTTAAAAAAAAACTTTTTGTACAGGTTAATTTTATCATTTGTGCTAGAAGAAATTGCTTTTTTACTTTTATGCTTGTTGTTTGAATTTCATGTTCATGCTTTTCCAAGTACAATTGTTATGTCACCCTAAATTGTGTTTTATAATACAATGTGGCAGTCATCTGTATCTTCTCCAATAAATGATAAGATAACTATATGCTGACAGGAAGTTGAATCCCTTAAATGCCTGCCATTGTGAAAGGTTAATCCTACAAATGCACACACTTAAGTTTCCACTCACTCTCTCACTATTCTATTTATGTTGAATACTCTATTATGCTCATTTCTGTCACTGTAGGAGTTATTATCGTTGGCTCTGTTGATGGCAATCGCATATGGGGTAAAGAACTGAAAGCACTGAATCTGACTTGTGTTGAGGTAAACTTGAATGTTTTGCATTTTTATTTTTAAAATGAGAATTATTTTCTGTTTCTTAGGTTTTTTTTTTCTTGTGTTTAAATAACAGTAAAGAACTTCTGAATTTGTTTAAATTTCATTGATAAAAATCACAATGCTTTGAATAATTTTGCATTTCCTAAATAAATATACAGTTCATATTTTTAAAATGTGAAATAGTAATTTTGATCATCAATTGTTAAATGATACTAAATTTGTCTCTGAATCAGTGTGTGGACAAATGCAAAGTAGCACCAATAAGATTTTTATTGTGATCTTTTTTGATTATTGATTGAAACAAAAAAGTTTACTGTTTCAGAAATGTTTATTTTTATAAAAAGATTTTAATTGTGCTTATAATTGCACATTTCAAGCCATTTAATTGAAAAAGCCAATTGAAAAGCTTGCACCATAAAAAAGAATGTTTTTGCCGTACTGTTACTTAAATTCTTTGCTTTTTGTTCCTGAATTATTGTGTGATTATCATTCATTTTTATTTCAAGATTCTGAAATTAAAAAAAAACTTTTTGTATAATTCTAACTAATCAAAGGTATGAAGCAGAAGAACTTAGTTGATGAATTTCATATTATGAATATATAGCCAATTTGTGAAGTAACTTTTATTTGCATTGTCTGTCATTACTTATACGGCCGTGCTAAGCACAGATGTGGTATCTGCAGCAGAGCTCAAAATGAGAAATTGATGATTAAAGTTTTACAACTCGTTTCTTTGATTTATGACTTAATTAAATGCTCAACTTGCGGTAGTTGTTTCGTAAATAACTTATCTAAAAACGGTAAGAGAGTATTTTTGTAAAAATCTTAATTTAAAATTAATAAATGTAGTTACGACAAATTTTCTTTTCAAAACCTTTTCATATACTAAGCTATTTTCACCGTTAGTGACAATTACTAGGCACTTTTAGGGGTATCTGCACAGATACGACAAAAATAGCTTAGTCAAACGTGCTCAATGTATCAATAAATAATACTGAAAACATCTGCTTTCTTTGGACTTAGCTGTTTCACTTTATTATGTTAATACAAATCTAACAGAATTTACCTTCTGAAAGATACCATTTTCAAAACTCCGGACAGTTAAAACTGTAATCCATAACAATTTTCTGTTTTTTATATTCAAAGAATGTTTTTTTATAATGTTTTATTTTCTAGATTCATTTTTACCGAGCAAGAAGATAATTTTGACAGCAGACGATACTGAAATAAAAATATTACTGGCCGTAGAATGAAATGCGTTTTTTTTTTTTTTTTTGCTTGAAAGAATTAGATATGAATATTTTACATGCATTTCATTTTTTGAACTTGCATTTTAAATAAACATTTAAATAGAAAAAGCTGAATGTTTACTTTAAAAATTATGCAAAGTTGTATTAGTTTTTATTATCAACCTGTATCAACTATTTAATGATAAACTAATTTTAGTACTCTCTTACAATAAACTGCTACGTCATTAAATATGCTGCTTTACTAAGGTATAAAAGTCGTATCTATAAATTACTAAGAAAAAAAGTGGTAACTGCGCAGATACCACATTAAAGGCTTAGTATTTGTCATTTACGTTCAAATTGCCTTAGCAAACTAAGCAACTTTGCAGTTACGACTTTTTTCTTAAAGCTTTTTTTAATATTTCGCGTTCACAAATCGCCAAAAAACTTGAGATTTAGGTAAATTAAATTACTAACAACCACCTAGTGACAATAACTCAATTTTGATAAAATGTGCAGATACCACATCTGTGCTTAGCACGGCAGTATAGTTCAATATACCTTCATTGCTATATACAAAGGATAATTTCATTTAGTTTTGAAAAGGCAATATGCAAATTTCAAGTTATGAATGGGTCTTAGTTTTGTGCATGTATTACATCATCAATTCATGTTTCCTAAAGAACAAATCCATTGAATAATATATTATATTATAATTGTTGTAGGTTGTTCTGAAATTAGTACAAAAAGAACTATTTTGTAGTTCATGATAAATTAAATACTCATAAAAAATATTACTTTCTTTTTCTTGCTCAGTTTAATGGCAATTTGTAGAAAAGAATAATTTGAAAATATTATAGAAAACAATTTCTTTTTCTTACTTCTTCATAGTGGTCACCTGATGGAAGATTGCTGCTTCTGGGATGCAGCAATGGGGAAGTTCATATGTATGAATTTGGTGGAGCATTTGTGGTATGTCTAATTATTATATTAGCATGCATGTACATTTTTAGTTCAACCCTTATTTTTGAATGCAATATATTAAATTGAAGTTAAATCTGAACAAATATGGCCAGTGCGAGACCGACGTGATAACAGGCCAGACAACTTCTTTCCCCCCGCTTCGTTACGCCACCAGTCATCGATCTATGAACTTGGCGCGAAATTTTGAAAGCAGTGCAGTTTACCAGTAAACAGTAGTTTTGCTTGCTGTAGCTGAAATAGATGAAATGGGATATATGTTACTTTGGATGCACATTTTTTAACACCATACTATTGGATTTGTCCACATACCGGAATGTAGTGGCAATTAAAAAAATATATACAAGTCTTTTAAGTGTCTGAGTGAAAGTGAGTCAGTGATTTCCGAATCCGAACAACCTTCATGCGAAGAAAATATTGGGTGCCTTATGGAATAAATATCTAAGTTCGGAAGTAAGTACTTTTCTTAGATAAACTTATTTACTTTTTATGCAGAAAAGTTCATGCAGTTAAAGTTCCTTAACTTTTCCTCACTTACACAAGCAATTGTTCATTCGTTTCTAATATCTTTGTAATTTTTTATTTCAGCATACTGCTTTAATATTTGAAACGGTTAACTTGCAACTTTTATTTCTTTATTTTTTTAATTTTGTACAACGCATTTATTCGAAATGGATTTTCCAAGCTGACAATATACATTGTGTCAAAATTTTCTGCAAATATACTTGTTGCTACCAGAAGTAACGTAATTTAGTGTTGATATTCAGTTAATATCTAAACAAGTTTATTGAAACAGGTTTTTAACTAAACTAATCTTATACTTTCGGTCTCGATTAAATTGTTTCATAAGCTACCATGTGTTATTTTGATCAAAAAACGTTCCTTGGTGGGCTTCCGTAATTCTGAGGTAGAAGCTTAGCTTTGAATGCCGGAGGTCGTGGGTTCGATTTCCAGACATTTCCCCCGACTACGCTACTGCAATGTTATTCAAACAAGTTGGTTCTGTGTGTAAATGAAAATATATATGAATGAATTTGTTTTTTTTCACTGTCGTCTTAGGGTTTTGTGCTATTTATGCATAAATTTCGTTGAGTTAACTGCAGTCATAATTTCTGGGATTGCGAAAGATTACTTTTAAGCAGTGGATACACAACGTGTTTTTGCCAAATGCTCTATGCTTGTTTGTTATGCTTAAAAAGGGCAAAAATATCTTGAACTATATATTTTTTGAATTCCTTGGATTTTCTGTTAATCAGCTAGCAGGAACCTTGAAACTGTAACATAAATTGGATTAAGGAGCTATCCATAAACGATGCTACAAAACTTTGAACAAATTTGTCGCCCCCCCCCTTGTCACACGTAACGCTGTTTTAAATGAGCATATTGTTATAAACAACGCGTGATATCATACTTCTTGTTATCCCTAAAATGGTCATTCTATAGGAAGTTTTTCGAAAAAGGGTTACTTTGTCATCAATTAATGCTTTTTAAAATAATTTTACAAAAGCCTAAAATGATGAACTATTAAAGCCCCCCCCCCCCTAATTACAAATGACCACTAGCAGCAGAAAAAGCTAAAAAAGAAAAGTAGCAAAATTCCAAAAAAAAAAAAGGCTACTTAGATATTATAAAAAACATTTCTTAACGTACAACATACAGTATTCATGCTGTTGTATAATTTATACTACAACTTATGTTTCTCAAGTTGAATTCCTGTGTTTTTTTTTTTTCAAGAGTGCCCACCGAGGGGGGGGGGGGGATCATGGTCTCATAATAATGATAGCTTTTCAACGGCTATAGTTATAAATAACTGTGCCGTTGAAAATTGAGGGGGAGGGGAGGAGATGGTTTTTGGGGTATTTTTCTTGAAGTTTTCATAATTGAAAGGAGTAAGGCACCGTTTATTTTGGGGGATGGCACTCAAGTGTTCATATCTTTTTAAAAGCATTAATTTGCTCAGCTAAGTTAACATTAATAATTTGGTATTACTTAATTTGATGATATGTCTTTGAAACATATTTCAGTCATGTTTCCCGTTTATTTAAATAAAATTGTTTATTTTTTAAAATGTCATTTGAAGCTTATTCAAATACAATGTTAAAATTATTTTTTGTTTTGATGTAATTGTAAAATGAAAGCTCATTTATTTATTTGAATACTCTTTAAGACTTAATGTTTCAATACAATATACGAGTAGTTTAGAATGTGATTAGTTATAAAATTGTTTTCAAATGAAAAATAGATCTTTGTTCATTTATCACTTCGTTTTAACATAATTGTAAAATAAAAACGTGTTTACTTATTTGAATACTTTTTAAGACCTAAGTATTTTCATGGAAAATACTATGAAAAAACTGTTTATTTTTTAAAGTATGATCATCGGTTCCTTTTTATGTTTTTTAAATGATAAAGTAGAACTTTTAATACTAATAAAATAATAGAAGACAAAAATAAATAAGGCAAATAATTCAATTAAACCAAAATACTAATCGAAACGCGCACTTCCCAATATCATCGTGGATCGACGAACGATGACGTCATTTGCTAGTTGGATGGCCTTTTATATCTTGACGGCCTCGGCCAGTAGCATAACACATACAGCAAAACCCCGTTAAGCCGAGGGCTAGAACTCAAAGCTTCATTAGGGCACACATGTTATTCATTGGTCAAGCTCTTCTTCCAATCATGTTCTTTTGGTTTGGACCCCCACTTGATGCTCTTCGCTCCCTTGTGATCCATAGGGACCCTTTGTGCTTGCACTATTTAGCCAAATAATAGTGCTTTAGATTGTTGTGTGTTTTAGTTAACATCCAAAGTACCAAATGTCAAATCTAAACAAATACATCTGCTAAGATAGTTATTGAACCCCTCACTTTTTAAGTCTCATTCATTACTTCCAAATAAGTTGAAATTTTCAATGAACATATGATTACAATAATTGTGAGATAGGTTCAGTTTGTCAAAATTTTCAATTTTGTTTTATTTGCAGTTCAGTATTTACTTTCTATTATATCTCTTTCTTCTTTAAATGAAAAATTTTATAGATACTTTTCCATTTTAGTTCACTTGGTTCTGGCAATGCATAAATTTATTTGAAATGTAATATTACAAAAAAAGAAAAAAGTCCGAAATTTGAGAGAAAACTGCTAAGACTAAAATAAAAACTGGAGAACTTATTTTGATGATTAACATCTTGCTAATCAGCAAGAAACCAAGGTAAATCATATGAGAGATAAGTAATGAATGAAAAAGTCTTTATAAGTTTGTGTTTTTCCCAACATAGTAGAATATTTCCTAATATCTAAAAATAAATAATTATATTATGCTTTTTTCATTTTTCAAAACCGAATTCAATTAACTCACAGGATTGCACATAAGAAAGTGAAAATGCTCGACTGTGTTTAAAATGTCTGTATCACATCATGAAATTATTGTTTCTGACATCCTTTTTATGATATGTGTTATATTGCATAAGTTTTCTTTTCTTGTTTGATTCTTTATTGGCATTGAGACAACATGAAAATTTCAAGTTCTGTGTGTCCTTTTTTCCATATCTCAGTTTTCTACTTAATTGCTCTTTACTTGAGTGCTTTGTATTTTTTATTGTACCGTCTTTGCAAGAAAATAAATGAAATGTTGACCAAAAGAAGCAGCATTATGGAAAAAAGTATTTAAAAAAAATATTTTAAGTAAGTTTAGAAATAGTTTATGGCCATCACAAAGATCATGTGTTCACAGGTTGCATATCATAAAAATTTATGTTTTCTACATTTCAGTGTATATTTAGTAGTTGTGCAGTTTGAATTACTTACAATGAGAAAATTTTAGCTAATAATTGTCTTTATTATATCAATCATTACACTTCATTTACTGATGTTCAATTAATATGAATTATCATAGAAGATATTAAGTTATTAAGTTTATATTTACAAGTTTTCTTTTTCTCTTTTTTATTTATTTATTTTTTTATTTCAGGGAAAAGTCCCTATGACCCCAGCAGCTGAAAACAAAAGAAAAGATGATTTGATAATGATTAGTTGGTTTAAAAAACAAAAAGATCCTGACATTCCTTCTCTTGCTGTGGTATTTGAAAGTGGTTTGATACAGCTAATGAAAAATGAAAATGATAATAGTAAGAAATTGTGAAAATCCTCCTACACTTTTGTTTCTATTAATATGATGCATTTAAGACTTGGTTCTTTTTGAAAATGAAGTTCTTTATTGTTAGTGTAAAGATGTATATGAATTGATAAGTTCTTCCTTTCGAATTTGTGATAAATACTCTGTGCACTTTTGTTTGTGTAAATGAGATGTATTAAAGATTTGGCTTCCTTTTGTTATTGGAAGTTCTTAATTATTTGTGTAAAAACAGGTATCAATTATTTTATTTATACCTGTATTTTTATTTATGATAAAATAATAATTTTTTTTCAACAACATGAAATACATAGGCTAAGTTTTAGGAGTTGTCACTAGGCTGCACTTTGTGTTTAAATAATTTATTTCCCTGAAGGTAAGTAATTACACTCCTGGCTTCGAAAAAGATCATAGTTTTTCGGCACATCAAAAGCCCCTGAGTATGTTGAGGGTGGTTCAGTTTCAAATTCTTTCCATTTGTCATTATTGCTGCTGTTTTAATTTTTTCATCTTGGTTAGCTTGAATGTAAGATACAATGTCCTCGGAACTATGTATTTTGTAAGTGATAACATAAGCAGTAACAAAATAGTGTACAACTTTCGAACTCTTAAATCAAACTCTCTCTTCCGACAAATTAAAAAGAAAAGAGCCATCATCTCTTGTTCTCTGGATTTAGACTGGTGACTAACTTTCACTGACGTCAGAAAGAGAGTGAGCTTAGCATGAAGTCAAATGTTTTTTAAAGAATAACAAAAATAATGCTTGCTTTTATAAAAATACAAATCTGATGACCAGCAACAGGCTCTGGGCCCAAGCTATGCTGCTCCTACACAGTCTTTTAACCAAGGTTCGCTCATAAAAGCAGCTTATGCTCCCTTAGACTTAACATTATACCAAACAAATGTTTCTAATTTCCTTGTTAAGTCCAGGTTTTCATTGAATAAGAGCTCATTATAAGTGAGTATGGTTGTATTGTTATTTACTTGCTTTTATAACTGAATTATGTAGTTTTAAACACAGTGGTTTCATTCTGTTTTCTCATGAAAAAGTCTAATTTTAGATGCAGTAGGACTTGAGACGGGACTGCTAATCACATCATTTGAATGGAACTTTAATGGGAGTATTATGGCTATTGCTGGAAGAAAAGAAAAAACTACCTACCCAGATGAAAAGTCTAATGAAGTCAAGTTTTTCAACCCTTTTGGTCAGGTAGATCTTTTAACTACATAATAAATAGACATAGACATTTTAATTCATTTAAAAACCAGAAACTCAGAATTTTTAAGGCTGTGTCTGTATCAAAAAGAATTGTAGAGTAAAAGCACATTTTTAAGAATGCTATGTATGATCTAGTCCAGGATCTCCAAACTGTGACCCACAAACCTATAAAATCTGGCCTGCAGCAGCAGACCAGGTTTATAGCGCTATAAAACAGCAGTTATAATTATTGGTATGTTTAATTTCCCTGTGAGAACTTCTTATGTATTTACATTTTGTGAGTTTCTAATTTTCCTGTATACTAGGAAAAATTCACTTAAATGTTTGGTACCATTCAGTTCCTGTATTCTATCTAAGTTGAATATTCTATTTGATTGTGTTTGATTCGATTGAATTTTATCGACCAGTATTGTAGCAAGAAATTTACTTGTAGGTGAGGTAAAGGAAATTTCTATTTATGCTACTGGTGAATACAGTTGATCTTTTTCAATTCTACTGAATTCTTTTAGAGTTGAATACGCCCCTTAAATCTTACTTAAAAAAAAAGCATTATATTTTTTGTGCTTTATTTCATTAGAAATTAACGATATAAGACCCTCAATAAAAATAGTTTGATTGCGAGAGAATTATAAAGAAGAGAAAGGAGGAATGTGACAGTGCTGCATTTATTACAAAATAAAATGAAGCAGCTTTTCCAGCTTTTCTAGTAAATAAAGTGGAGACAGTCAAAAGCTGCTACATCTACTAGATAAGCTAAAAATAACTTTTCACCTTTTATTTTGGAAATGAATGCAGCACTGTTCCATTTCTTCTGATACTCCACTATAGGAAAGATGTTGGAGAATATATAAGTCAATAAAGGATTAATAAGGTTATACAAAAGGTTACTAATAGGCTCTGAATGGTATTTTTTCACAAATGATAACAAGGGATGATTAGTTTATAAAAAAAAAAGAAAGAAAGAAAAAATTGATTTCATAGCTACTGAAATAAAAATATTTGGAATCAATCTTAAATAATTTTTATTATTTAATGTTTCAACCAAGTGATTAACAAATCTTAGTTCTGATGCTAGCAGATAAAATAATTATACTTCTTGTGTTCTTTCTTCTGACTTTGGTGGATGAGAACTGAAGATTTGAAGTAAAATTTGAAATATGTTTTTAAATTCTATGAATACCGTAACAACACTTCATTAAAAATGTACTTTTTAATAAGAGAGCATGTTCAAGCTTAAAATGATGAGCCCACACAATTAAGTGAATTCTGGAAATTTGGTTACAGCAGGATCAAATATCATAATAAACATGGTATTTTTTTTTAAAGGATAGTGTAATTTCTATTGTTTTAACATTTTTGTTCATACTAGGTGCTGGTTAAATTGCTATAATTTTAAATAATTCCCTTGAGACAGTTTTTTAACACTACATAATCTTCACTCATTTCATTAAAAAGATAAAAAGAGAAACATGTGTTACATTTGGTGTTGATTCCGAATCTGCACTAACGTTCGTACAATTTATGTAACTATTCAGTACTATTAAGTATCACAAATATTATTTGAAGTTTTTTTATATACTGAGTCAATAATTAGGTAATCAAAAGGGGGGAAAATCCTGTTTTTTTTTGGATTGTCTGACATATTGTATTTTAATGATTCTTTGTAAAATCAATTCATATCCCCTTTTTATTTGTTTCATGATAATCATTTTAAGTATTTTAAATTAAGAGAGAATTCAGTACAAACTATTTATCAAATACTGATTTGTTCTGTGCGTTCTTCAAAATGTTATTTAAGCAATAATAACAAAATGGTGTTTGAACCATGATTATTGAAGCCATAAAAGGAGTTTCAGAAAACAATACCCACTCCTCAATTTAGCTGTGTAATAATTTTCCTAGTACTGAGTAGAATTTTTCTAATTTTTTTTTCTGTTACTGAAAAGTAACTTTCCTAGTTATGTTTCATGCATTATCCACAACATTGACTTTGGGATGACATTTATGAGTTTCAGTTCTTTATCCTTAATAGAGCTAATAATTTGACTTTACTTGATTCTCTTAACGCCTAGTGGCGCATGAGGCTTCTAGCATGGCATTCCATCCCGAATGGTTTAATGCAACCTCCCTGGCACTTACGCCCACCCCCAGCTTGACCAACCAAATGCATTTCTTAAATATTCATTTGCACTGCAGGTTACCGCACCATCACTTTCAAGAGAGAATTCTTTGCTAGCGGTTTCTGAAAACATGGATTTTTTACATGGAAGGGTGTTTAGCCCATTGCACAACCCTCCTCTTTTACCCAAGCTTAGGACTGGCATAGGGACAGGCACTGATCTTTGGAGGGGGAACTGGAGGATCTCCCCCCCCCCCATTCAAAAAATCGCAAGCGTACCTAAAAATTTTCAGAACAAAATATGGGAAAATTCTTTCATATTTCAAAACTTGAGCTGGAAGAAAGGGGCCAGAAAAAGCAAGGGGAGAATTGTAAAAGCGGATCCGAAAAGGGGAACTGCTGGAATGCCCCCCCCCTTACCTCGGGAGAAAAGAAACAAGTGTTCAGAAAACAGAGTGCAGGAAAATGTTTAAGTTTTTTAGAACGTGAACTAAGGCACCAGGAAAAGCAATTAGGCAACAGCAGAAGTGGATCCACGGAGGCTTAAACTGGGGGAATGTTCCCCTCCTACCCAATAATCCCATATATACCTAAAAAATTTCACAACAAAGTTCAGGAAAATTCTTCTGTTTTATGGAACTTGAAGAAAAGCTTCAGGAAAAGCGATCAGAGAATAGCAAAGGTGGATCCATGCAGGGGAACGGAGGGAATGTTCCCCTTTCCCCAAAATCTCATGCATGCCTAAAAATATTCACAACATAGTACATCAAAATTCTCCTGTTTTATAGAACTTGAACTTGAAGAAAGGCACAAGGAAAAGCAAGGAGATAATTTCAAAAGCTGATCTAAGGAGGAGAGCTGGAGAATGTTCCCCTCTCCCCTCCAAAGAAAAAAAAAAAGTGATCCTAAAACTGTTCAGAAAGCAGAGAGCAGGAAAATTTTTCTGTTTTTTGAACTTGACAAAAGGTTCCAGGAAAAGCGATTAAACAATAGTGGAAGCAGATCCACAGAGGGGAACTGGGGAAATGTTCCCCTCCCTCCAAAATCTGACTTGTAACTAAAAATTTTTAGAACAGAGTGCAGGAAAATTCTGTTTTATAGAAATTGAACTTGAAGAAAGTTGCAGGGAAAAGTGAGGAGAGGGTTGCAAAAGCGTATTCAAAGAGGGGAACTGGGGAATGTCCTTCTCCAAAACACAAAATCCCAAGTAAGCCTAAAATTAGAGAAAAGAGAGTAAGGCCAAACCACTAGTAGTTGATACTTAAAAGAGCAATTTTTGGTGTTAGTTAACATATCTTGGAAGGAACTCATCTTAATGGAAACTTTTAATTAGATATAACTGCACCAACTAATCCCCTATTATAATGCAACAAAAGAACTAGATTATTAAAATGAATGCAAAAAAATTTATGTTTTAAGACATTGAGTCAGAGTTGACACCAAACTAAAATGAGAACATCTAATTGTTGACAGACTTAATTTTTAATAGTCGACTCATGCTTTAAATTAGGAAATTAGGAACTGCTTAGTAAATGAATTAATGCCTACTTAGTATGAATACACGAATCTCTATGCCGGATCTAGGCGTCAGCAAGCCAGTACCCTTTGCCCCCCCTCCCCTAGTTGCCTGGGTAGTAACTTCTGGGGGAGGTAAATTTACTCTATTTCTGTTTTCCTATTTCTTTGGATCTCGATATAAAATTGAAAGGAAGATGGGTAAGAGTGGTAGGTTTTAGATTTTGCTCCAGATCTGAAAAATCGAAAATCTGGTACTGCCGAAATACAAAGATATTTATAGAAAAATGCAAATATTCACAGATTATAAGTTATACTAAGTTATAAGATTACGAGAAGTTAACTATGTAAAAATTTGAGTTCAGGACTGAGTAAATATTTTTCATCGTACTTATTTTTAGAGGCTCATCAATATGGTACAATACAGCTCTCCAGTCGTAGTTCAATTTATCCATTTTAGGGCCATTTCCAGTCTCCAATATTTTGTATTTGCTTTTTGTATCTGTTTTCCAGTAATCTTTCAAGATGAATGGTTTTTGAACACAAACCTGTTTAAACTGTCAATTGCATTTATTGGGTGTAGAGATAATCATTATGTTTAAAGCTTCTGCAATTCAGTGGCGCAACAAAAGTGGCGGCACAGGATATTCTCCAGAAGGCTGAGTGGAATGTTTCTCAAAAACATATCTTACAATTAAAGAGAAACATAGAACTTACCTTGGGAAAACAAAGTTATTTTAACAAGGGGAATGAAATCGCGAATATCGCGAAAAATATAAAATTCTTTTGAAAAGAACCTTGAAATAAAAATATTCAATCATGGCGAATTATTGATCAGTTAATTACATCCCACGTCTCCTATTTATTTTATTCCCACTCCCCCTTTTTAGTCGGTCTGAAAATAGAAAGTCTTCATAATGATATGCTTCGGAAGTCCTCTTCCTCCACCAATACCTTCAAAGTGCATTTCAAATCCTGTTTTCAGGACTTCAATTTCGAAAAGTTTCCAGGGGAAAACTACCTAACATCTCACATTCTAAGAATCGTTGAAGATTGCTTTTTTTGAGCTTCAATTTTGAAAAATTGCTGTACCCCTGACGTTACCAAATATGTCACGTTTTTAAGATTTCAGTTACGAAAAATTTCCGGACAAAGGCTTGAATGCTCCTGTAGGAAATCTAAAAATGAAAAAATTACAATTTTTTGAATTTTTTTTCGTTTTTAAAACTTTAATTTCTGCAGTAGGCCCCCGAACCTTTCTTTCTCATAACATCACCAGAGACCGCCTGAAACTGTTTTAAGAGTGCACCCTCTAAAGCTTTTTTTTGGTTGAGCCACTGCTGCAAATATTATTTCCTTTAAGCACTTAGCAAATAGAACAGTGAAGAAACTTTTTATAATTATTATCTGAGAAATGTACTTGCAGAATTTGTAAAATGTTTTGATAAGAAGCGTTAAAAAGCAAAAAATAAGTTGTAATTCTCAATATTTACGGTTATTTTTTGATGAGTAATTTCATTCCCCCCCATAAACATACTCGCTAAAAGAATTCCCCTCCCAAATCCATAGTCTGGATCCGCCCCTGCATAGGGACAAGCTAAACTTCAGCCTATGGCAGAGTTAATAATTTGACTGGTAAATAGATTATCATCTGCATGTTGACATTAAAATTGTGTGCAGTTCACAAATGATGTCACATTTTGAGGAGGAAAGGGTTCATGAAATTGTGACAGTTTGTGACTAGGGGAGTAACAAAAAGTGTGACATCATACATTTTTAAAGAAGAATATGTTCGAGAGAGGAAGGAGCAAGGTGAAATGTGTAACACTTTGTTACAAAGAGGGGATGGGGGGAGGGGTGAAAAATGTTTTTAAAAAGGGTGGCATCATTTATGGAAAGCCTCTTGATTATTACATCAGGAAAGAAAGGCAATCTGTTGAAACATTTTATACTCAAGAAGTTCAAAAATTTGACAGGTCTATATTCTCATTTTTATGTCATGTCATTTATATTTTTGCAGCTGCTTCATATACTTCGATTTGCTGGAAACATTTGTGGATTATCTTGGGAAGGTGATGGTCAAAGAATTGCTCTTGCTGTTGACTGTTATATATTTTTTGCTACCATACGCCCCTATTATAAGGTCTGTGATAGTTCCATTTATAAGTTTAAAAGACTGTTTTTCGTATGCTTGTTTTTATTTTGTATTTGTTTTATTTAATTTTTGTTATGTAAAGAAAAACCATACTATGCACTTTTGTGCTACTGAAATATTTTGAATATTTATTCGTTTTATTGACATTATCTTTCACACATTTGGATACAAAAATGTCATACTAAAAATTATTTATACATCATTTTAGTGGTGTTATTTCTCAAATACACTGGCATATGCATTTAGTAAGTCCCAAGATAGGAAGGAAAGTACTATTATGTTCTGGAATTCTAACACAAAAGAGGTAATTTTTTTGTATATTGTGTCCTGTTACTTTTTCTTATTTAAATTAAATGGTTAATATAGATTTTATGCATTGTATTAGTGTATTTTTTTCATACTTTGCTTTAAACTAGTCAATAGAAATCAATTATGGAAAATCAAAACTTCATAATTTCATAATGGTTTATAATTATTATTAAAGTTACTTAATTGTATTTGAAGTAAATAGCTCTAAATCATTATTTGCTTGCCAATTGAATTTCTTGATGAGCTTACTTTCTGTGTGAGGGTGTGTGGTCTCAAGCAGGGGTGTGCACAGGGGGGGGGGAGTAGACAGAAGGGTCCAGACCCTAGCCTGAAAGTGGCCCTAGATTTTAAAAACGAGGGGTGCTGCTGATAGACATTGTCGATCATTTTAAAAACCTTTCAAGTACTTTTCACAATAATAAAAAGCCCATCAAAACACTGGAAAAAGTATGTTAAAAGAAATTATTGAAAAATGAAAAATAGCTGCTCCTGTGAATAACCAGATGTCCTAACAATTCAATTTAACAATTTCTAGTAACCAGTCAAGAAATTTAATACATGGAAACAGGGATGCAAGTAAATTTCACATCTTGTAAACTGTTGAAGAATAACTTATTAATCGTTATGCAAACGGGTCACATTGTATATAGATAAATATCCATAATGTATGAGTTAATATGAAAATTACTAATGTTTTTTCTCAAAATCTTGATAGCTCGAAAACTCGATATCTCGAATTTTTTTCTCTTGAGAGATTTGAGACATCGAGGTTGTGCTGTATAATAAAAAAAACACAATGGATGGGATAAATTGGTTATCCAGACACAGATTTTACCGTCAAAAATTTCTATAACTTACCCCCTTCTGCTGGAGTGGTGTCCCCATTTGTGACCATCACCCTTCGACAGCAGAATTTTTTTTCTGAAATGGTTATGTTTGCCTCCTATGACAATTGGGAGTAATTGCAAATAGTTTAAACTTTTAAGCATTTTAATTAAATTATTTTGGCAATTTATACCATTAAGAATATTTAGAATACAAAATCTAATGTATGTACTATAAGAGTTTTAAACTGAAGGTGTAGAAAAATGCACGTAAGTTCTTACAGATTATTAAAAACAATTTACAATGCAACTTAAAATGCTGAAAGTATTTTGTTCGTGCATTGTTCTTATTTTATGTGCATTCTTTTCATGTGGTAAAATATTAAATAAAAAATATGACTGTATAATACCATTTACAGAAGAAAAATATCAAAGCTGAGAGGATAAAAAGTAACACCTCTCTGGCAGGAAAGCAAATCTCAAATGTATGCAGTCATAGACCTTCAAACTCGGCTGTTCTACGTCAAGAACTGAAGATACATAAACAAAAACTCCATCGAAAACAATTCCATTGTGTTCCCCTTCTCTGAAGTGTATCAAGTTACAACTTTCACCCACTGCAGTGATATCAATGCTCTAGAAATGTGGTGTCTACAATTGGGGACACTTGGAAAGAAACCTTGTTTATGCATTCAAATATCAACTCGAATCTTTTTTTAAATTATGATTGAATGCCTTAAGGTTCCTAAGGGAACATGGTGGACTGCTTTAGTTTAAGGTATGGATTTTAAAATTGCTTGAAAACTGAGGTATTTTAAACATGAAATTAAGCCAACAAAAAGTCATATTCAGTAGTTCTGCCATCTATGTGCGTTAAAGAGAAATAGAAGCTGATTCTGCTGCAATTTTTGAGGTTAAAAAAAAATTTTTTAAACAAATTTTTAAAGTTGGTGTCCTTTTTTGTGACCACCCTACCAGAAAGGGTTAAAACCATCATTAATATATTTTCTAATTTTAATTCTTTTAATATGCATTGCAATTGTGTTAAAATTAGTGGTAGAAGTTATAAAAATTTGATTTTGTTACAGAAACATATAAAATTGATTAAGAATTTCATATCTATGTGTGCATTTGGAGATTTTTGCTGCATAGCTACAAAGAGTGATGAAAGTTCTAAAGAAGTAAGCTACCATTTTTACATATAGTTTTACCCAAACAGATAATGTTACTTTTTTGACGACTTTTTTTAACCTTTATTTTAGTAAATTTTTAAAGTGTCCAAACATATGCTTGCTGTGCGTTGGGATAGCCGTAATGACTAGCCTTACCAAATTTTCCCTTTTTGTTAAAGTTGGTGATTATAGCATACTATACCTGCTTTTGAAAATACTTTTAAGAAATTAAAATGCGAAAGATGGATTTTAAAAGCGTAACCATGGAAACATGAAATAAAATAAGTTTAAGGGAAATGCGAAAATAAAATTGTTGACAACCTGAATCAAAATGACATATTTCGAAATTGATTTAAAAGCGCTTGTAACTTTTTTCCTTTGAAGATAGGAGCTATTTTTTTCGACCAAAGGTCGAGAGAGATCTGAAGTAAAAAATCTCGCTTTTTCCAATGCTGTCAAAAAAAAAAAAAAAAAAACTGTGGGACAATTCCTTCACTTTTTATTGATAGGTTTAATGAAGAAAGTAGTGCCTAAATTTCAGCTAAGCCTAAAAAAGTTCGAGTTAAAAACGCAAATTATTCTCACCGTAATTAAGTTAGAGCATTGAAATAAATTGTTTAGAACGCAGAAAATTCTACTCTTTTTAACGATATATAATATTAATATGTGCAAGTAATTTTTCACCCCTTTAATAGCCAATAATATGCAATTTACGTGAAATTTAGGCCTAAATTTGAATTAAAAAAAGAACTATTTATTGTATTTTTTCGAATTATAGCCTATGTTACTCAGTAAGAAAGCACCTTTCATATAGTGAAAGAATTTTTCAAATAGGTGCAGTGGTTCTGGAGATTACCTTGAACATATAAACACACAAAAATTCGCCCTCTCTCTTTATAATATTAGTAAAGATTTTTATTAAATATGGTCATATTAAGAGAGTTTGACTGTATTTATTTTATTGCCTTCCTTAACTTCATTTCCAAATTCTTAATATTATACTTTTATTTCAGTTTTCATTGATTGTCTGCAATGGAATTGGTTCTCCTATTGATTCCTGTAATATAAATCTTGAGCCATCAAATCTTTGCATGAATTTGTTTGATGTTTTTGCTGCTTCTCAAACTAGCTTTTGCAAATTTCATTTTCATTCACCCAAAAGCAAAACACTGATGCAGTTTACCAGTGAAAAACCAGGCTTATCGGATGAAAGGTACTTGATTATGAAATGTTTCTTAATTAATTTTTTATATTAATCTTAAAAGATGAAATTTTTAATGTAATCCATTCTTTTTCTTGTTTTACATTTATCAGAAAAATATCATGAAGGTCATAAGTCTTTTTTTTGTTATGTGTCTATGTTTGCTTTCGAAAATAAATAAAAAAATAAATAAATAAATCTCATGTTTGAGCATTCATTTGAAAGCCACTTGATTTATGTTAACCCAAAAGGATAATCTGGTGTAAAATTATGTGCATAAAATTTTTATCAAATATTAATTCAAGTAAAAGAAAATTTTGATTTTGCAATGAAGATCAATTTCGAACCTTTCAATGTAATTTTTATTAGAAAATTGCATAAAGTTTTGTTGATTTTAGTTTATCTCTTGGTTATGCATTTGAGATGAAATCATTTCGCAGTACTCATTTTTTTTTTCCAGATTTTTATTGATATTACTAAATGGATTAATTGTAATGGTTAATCATAATACTGAGGTAAAACTTGGCACTTATGACCTTTCCTTACTTGGTTGTTTCACAGAATTACACAGCACACCAAGAAAATTGCTTCTGACACTATTCTGTCTGATTCTCACGTAGATTGACCCCTTAAATCTGTATATGACCCCCCCTCCCCATTTCTCCCATCACTCACTGCTTTCTTGACGTGGTTTTTAAATATCAGTGTTAAAATACATATGAAGCAGTGAGAAGCAAAGGGATGTAAGTGAACATTTTCAAGTTTTGAGTAAAACTAGTACTATTTCTTGCCCCAACACAGAAAAGAGGTTCACCTATCATTTGTTCTGGTTATTTCCAAATTTTTAATTTTGCCACTTACATCCCTTTGCTTCTCACTACCTCATATGTAAGTCAACCAAAAATATATTTACACTCCTCTACAAAAATTTTAAGTAAAAGTATATTTCGTTGAAAATTAATGGCTACATTTTCAATATTTGTCTTGTTTTTGTGACTTTGAGAGGGTAATGGTGGTTTTACTTGCAACTCAGTGAATCCTCAACTTGTCTCAATAGCAGAATGTGGCATTCAAATTGCATCAGTGTGCAGTTATTCTTTTTGTGTGCTAAATGATGTAGCCGCGAGGAAATTTGTCAACAGTTATTTGAAGAAAATGATAAAAATGAGATGTACATTGAGGGATTAAAAATTAGTACAACATGTTCGAGAAAAGGCTTATAGATGTTGAGGATTCTTGAAATAATATAAATAATAACGTTTCTCAGCCGCCTGCCTTGTCTAGTGGTCAGAGATGTCTGACTGCGACAGGAAGGTCCGGGTTCGAATCCCGGCTCGGGCATGGACTTACTTTCTCTCTCCTGTCCTTGTTCTTCCTTTGCGAGAATGTGTTGTTGTGCTGTGAATGGTTTCCTACCCTATAAATGGATCCTTATGGCATGTGTGTACTGTAGAAGTCGGACTTCACGCCATATTACAGTACAGTTGGAAAAGTGAAGCAGCGCACCCCAAATTGCCAGCCTAGCTGGCACACGACAACAACAACAATAATGTTTCTTCTTAATGTATTAAAATATGCTTTAAGTATGTCTTAATAAAGCTTTTAAGGCTGCTCTTCAGTGAGGAAGGAAAAGATCTTGGTTGAAAATGGTCTTTTTCTTTAAACAAGGACAGTGTTCATTAATGAAGTGTTTGACACTTCAACAACTAAATAAAATGAACAGTGACCAATGAAAGTGTGGATCATGTAACCTGTCACATTTTGCTGGGGGAGAGGCCGAACGCTTTCCCTGCTGTGCAGAGCATTCGAAGAAACCATAGCTGACGGCGATAATGAAACTGCAGCTTTTCACAGACTCTTCCAAGGAAATTCTAATTCTTTCCCTCTTGACTACATAGCTAAAAGGAAAATGGCTGCCTGTAAAATGTGCAGCATTTTACATTCAGGCATTCCTGCTTGTGCTATTAATTTATTCGCACTAAATACTTGTAAATTTCACATCAAATAAATTAACTTTTGAAGCAAAGAATTTTTTTTTCATTAATACCATTCCAGATCTCAGCTAGGAAAAATGAATGAAAATTTGGGATAAATAAATTCAAAAATTCGTTTTAGAAAAATGTTCGTCATTGAAAATTATATCTAGTTTTATACAGTACGTAAACATTTCTTGCATGATGTTTTACTGAAGAATGGAATTATTTGCTTTAAAATGATTTCAAAAAAGAAAAAGGGGAAAAAAAAGATAGCCTGCGTGACCTTATTGAATTTTAATGAAATGAGCTCCAAATTTTCATAAATATATTCTTTAACATTTTGAAGTCTATGCCCGAGAATCACTCGGGTTGCTGTTTTTGGTGAAGTTAACTAAGCCCGAGATTCTCTCAGGGTCACATTTTTACTCTCTTAGCTATAAAAGTATGAGTTAAATACATTTCTAGCCTTTTTAGATTCTAACTACGAACCTCTTACTTTCAAACAAAAAATATAAATGGCAGCACCAAGCAGAAATAATTACATTAAACATGATAGAATTGGGGTTTAAACTCTAGTTTGTGCTTTAAAATGTATCATATAAAAGCAAATTTTATTAAATATTGTTTATTTACAAATAAAACCCATTTTCAGATACTTGTTCAAGATTTAGGCAAGTTTTTATTTTAGTCTATGTAAACTTTTATGGTTAAAAATAATGTTTCCCAAAGCGTAAGTTTTTTTTAAAGTTTCAAACATGCTTTTCCGTAAATTTCTCACTAAAAATCGATTAATATTTCCTTCAAATAGTTCCTTCATAATGAAAGAAAAAATCTTGAAAAGCATGTAATACAATAAAAATAGCTAAAATACACATCTTCCAAGTATTTTTAAAAAATCATGCAATGCGCCAAAAAAGCCCAGTCTGGAGAGAGATATGTGGTTGAAATAGCTCAGACCTGAAAGTGTTAAAAATGGATGATCCTACTTAATATATTTTTGGAAAATGGAATTTAAAATTTGCACAAGCACAGAATTAAAATCTTATTAAAACTGCCATTCTTTCCAAAGATCAAGATTTGCGGTCGTTACTCGCTACATGCTGAATAAGATTGGCGAATAAAAATATTAGTTATCAGGTGGCAAAATTGTTTTGCCACCTGATAATCTGCCTAAATGTAAATGATACTCATTACTTAGATTAACCTTTATTTGAAATGATAATTTTTATACTTTAGTGGCAATTTAAATGCTACTTTGTTGTTTAGTTGCCTGTTTTACAAAATAATGTGGCGACTAGAAAAAACGTGGCTACTATTATTGCTTTTTCTCATCATTGGGGACCAGAATCTCCCAATCTTTATCTTTGAATCCTTTTCTTTTTGAAAAAAATATTTATTTATTTATTAATTTATTATAAGCAGATGAGAAGACTACAATAGCATTTTTGAAGGGGTTTTTATTGTGAAAGTTCTTTCAAATTAAGCATAAAAAAACAGCAAAATCACGGATGACTATGGAGAAAGATTTCCTGAATTTGAAAAATTAAAGATTTTCTGTGATCTTTGTCTATATGCTGGGGGCCCATCTGCCCCAAGCTCAAGGGCACCCCCCCCCCACTCCCAATGTTCGTAAATTATTGTGCATTGAATTTTTAGATTAAGGCTGAACATAGCACTTTTAGGGTCTCAAATTCCCAGTTGAATTCGACATAATACATGAGGTATCTTAAAAGTGCTTCTGCTTCTACACATTGAGTTTTTATCAATTTTTTTTATAAGTCTTGTGAGTGTCTGATTCTCTTTAGTTGTCAAAATAAATATTTATCCTTTTTATAAGGAGGCACAAAAATATTACCTAGATGCATTTCTGCTTGAAAAGAAAAAAAAAAAAAAAAAAAAAAAAACAATATTGAAGTACTTTGGTGAAAAAAATCTCAATGCCTTGCTCTGCCAGTTTTTTAAAGTTAATACCTCATTTTTATGTATCTTGCATTTAATGAGTCAATCAAAAATAAAAGGGCAAGAAACAAATTTGCAGGGGATAAAAAAAGTTACAACAAAAAAATGAAAATTAACAGCTTACATTTAGAAGAGCAGCTACAAGTACAAGTAATGGTATTTCACAATTAAAAGAAAAAAAAAAAAAAACAAGATAAACTATTTTTTTTAAAGTTCTGTGTTATGCACTTCTGTGCAGAAAAATTATCGTATCATGTTGTCAGTCACAGAATAAAATGAATGTTCTAATCAAATGATTATCAAGTAGTTTTAATTCGTACTGGACAAAAATCTTTTTTGGGATCCCACATTCTCTATTGACTCCTAGTAATATGTAAATACAGAGAGAGGGAGAGGATTCAGCTTCTTATTTAGGAGAGGGAACCATTGGAAGGGGGGGGATCCATCAAGGGGATAAAGATCATATTGATTGAATGTATATTTAATCAATATGATCTTTATCGTAAGCATACTATTTACTTAGAAATATTCCCTATTTTTCCAAGCACTCTGTTCAGGGATGCTGCCTTTTAATTTTTTTGAAAATGAAGTTTTCTGGTAATATTTGGAAGTAAGAGGTCCTGTGATCTTCCACCGGCAATTTTTTGAATTTGAAATCCCCAAAACACAATTTCAGATAGCCTTCAATTCTGTTAGGAAGAAGGGAGTTCGAGGTCTTTCCACAGAAATTTTCAAAATAGTCTAAAAACTCAGTTTTTGTCTGATGTTAGGGGGGAGACAAATTTTTCAAAGTGTTTTAAACATGATTGTAGGCTATCTTTAGTAACGTTCAGGGACATGCAGTTTTTTGAAATTGAAGTTCCAAAAATGCTATTTTAGCTGACCATTTTTGATGTTAAAGGACTTTTCGGAAATTTGCCTCCCGAAATTTTTCGAAATCAAAGCCCTAAAAACGAAATTTAAGACAATCTTTAATGATGTTAAGATGTTTTTTTTTTTTTTTTTGAGGGGGGGGGGGGTGTTTATGTGATCTAAAGACCTTGATGCTTGTGAGTTAATTTTTCTATATTGTTTCTACATTGTATTACAAAACTTATCTAGCTTCTGAGATTGTAAATAGAATGCAGTGAAAACTTGTAACCCTCATACTATATTGTTCACATTTTAACTTTGTCGGCAACACAAGGCTGAAAACGTCATTAAAGCTAATACAATGCTTAGTAATTGTAGCATATCAAAACTTATGGAAGAAATAGCCAAATAAATCAAAATAAAAATTGAAACATTCATCTAGAAATTAAAAAAGGAAAAATTTGCAATGCAAATCAATGAAATAATTTTTTGCGATATCATGTATTTTAATGACTTGCATCGGGTTTTGGAAAGAACAGGTATAATTGAAGAAATGGTTTTTGTTAAAGAAATTAGAACTTACACCAAGGCGATTTAGTATGCAAAGAAACATAAGAATATTTTTCACCAATATTCCTGTAAAAAATGTAGCAGCTTGTACTATGGCTGGAAACCTTTTCATAGTTAAAAAATAAAGGATTTATTGGGCATCTGACAATTTTTTCTCATTTTTTCACTCAGTGTATGTGATATACAGACAGCACTTAATTGGGAAAATGTTAGGCTCGACTATATTGCTCTCTTATTGATACAGCAGTCAAAACTGTTAATCTCATAAACAGCTGCATAGCAAGAAATTAAGGTTCAAGGGTGTTATATGACTAAATTTTGGAAGCATTTTTGTGCATGTATAGTTAGTTTTAGTTCTTTTCTATGGTCTAGAAATGAAAATTTCTGATCTCTGCACAAAAATTCCCTTTTTTATGTTGTTGCAAAATCATTTATTCAGCTGCTCGAATCATACTGCCAATCTTAAAATGTAAATTTACAATGTAAATTTATGTTCTGAGATTGACAATATGACTATGCATATATTATGTGCCTGTACCTATGTACTGGGATAGTGTAAGATAGGATGTTTCAAATCATTTTTTCCATTTGTGAACACTAGGCCACAGGTACGCCAAAAAAGTAGTGGATGAAAAGAAGTGTGCTCGTGCGTGTGTGCGTGAAGGGGGGGGGGGGGGGTTGCTCTTTTTTTTCTGGGAAATTGTACAAAATAATTGGATTTTAATGTTACCGAATAACTGACCTCTAAGAAAGAAGGAATATGGCTTCAAAAATCACAACGAATGGTCACTGTAGCTTTAACTCTTCCAATTCAAAGTTTCATACTCGTGAAATACCTTGAGAAAAGTTCATGTATCTGGGAATTTTAGCTTTTATTTTTATGAAATAAATCAAACCACCCAACAAAAAATATTTTTTCAAACAATCATTAATTTATAATTCTTGACAAATGAGGGGCAATCCCCCCCCTAAAAGTCGCCTATGGTGTGTTTTTTATATTGACCAAATCATATTAAATTACTAATATTTTTTTCATTTTTTTTCTATGTATTTTACAAGTATGTACACCCATGGAATGTTTTCTGCAACTGAATAAATGTTTTTTAACAGTATTTTTAGTCTTCAAAAATAGAGCTCCCAAATTCTTATAAAGATAAATAAATATTAAATGTATTATTTCTATTTTAGAAACTTTCCAGAGGATTCAGAAAGCTTTATGTATTTTTGTTTCTTATCAATCTTAAATGATGGGAATTAGTAATCTGGAAATTTTGTATTTAAAGGAAATTTTGCTTTTTAAGTTCATCTGCGTTAAATGTTTTTTCTGAAATGTAATTTTACACCACCCCTTTAAATGTAAATGTAAAATTGTTTAAGTCCCAATTTAGAAATTTTGGGACTGTAAGCACAACAAACCTCTCGGGGTTCCCTTGACTTGCAGAACCGAAAAATGTGCTCAATCGCACATCATTTTGTCATTGCAGAGGTTCCCATCCCCGAAGAAAAATGATGAACTATCAAAAAACACAAAACTATACCGCCCTCCCCCCCCAAAAAAAATCTGATGCAATCTGTACTATTGATTTTTTTTAGGTTTATCTTATTGGCATTTGCATGGCTGTAGGTTGTAGTAAACTTAGGGTATATATATATGCTTTCATAATATCACTGTAATGTATTTGTAATTTGAAACATATAAAAGATTGTATGTAACTTATAAAAGATTCAATCATCTTGAAATATTGTAAATCAATAGAAACAAAATAGATGGCTTATTTAAGCAGTACAGTAAGCTCCTAATTATCGGCAGTCGGATTATCCGTGGGGCCTTTCACACTTTTTTTTTTTGAAACTTATGATTGTGTTGTTGTTTGCTTTCAGATTTTACATAATTTTTTTTCAATGTTAGTAGATGTAATGTAGCAATGTTTTTAGTTATAATTTGAATGAATGTAAGCGTTATTAATATTTTTATCTATTGCATACACTAAGTATCGTTTTTTTCCTATTATTCGGATTATCTGCGGTTACCGTGCCCTCCTATTCCTCGGATAATCAAGAGTTTACTGTAATAGTGAGCTCCGTACTAATATGGAGTGACATCTGAGTGGTCTCATTCTATACTAGATGTCACCCCAGATATTTTTCTCCCTCCATGGGAGAGAGTTAGTTTTCCGTTGAACTCAAAAACCTTGTTAAAACAGAGTCAGCAATGACAATTTAATTTTTAAACTTACACTTGAATTAAAAAAAAATTCCAAAATTTTATAGTGCAATACAAATAAAAACATTCATTACGATTTTTTTTGTAACTTTTGGGGTACCTACAAGTTAGTAGGCCCCAAAGCCCATGATTCTCGGGCTTATACTTAAATCAGGCCCTGACGATTAGTAACCATGCGACGAAAATTTGACTTCTTAATAAATATTAAAACAACCAGTTAATTTTATTCATGTCATCATGTCAATCTGAAAAATCAGAGCAACATCAACTTTGGTCAAGTAAGGATAATAAGCATTTGTGATTGCTCAAAAAATAAAATTAATAAAATAAAATAAAAAGATTTTATTTTTTCCTGGAAGAATAAATATTGTCCTGAATTTTAGTTGTTTTCCAAAAATGAGAGCTCTGCTGGAGAAATAAAAATAAAGCAACATACTTCAAAAAATATAAAAAATATTTTTTTATTTCCAAAGACTATTTTTACAAGCTAGATTTGCTCTTAAAAGTATTATATTTCTTGCTCTTAAGTATTATATTTCTTGATTAAAACACTCAAGAATTGCAGTGTTAGTCACAATATCGTTATACTTTAAGTTAATTCTGAAATGCCCAATTAAAACACAGAAGTATTTTAACCTCATAATTACTATTATTTTTCATTGTTTATGGCAACAATTAAAAGTTGGAGGTGAAACGATAGGATTATGACAGAGAATGTAAGCTAGGAAATAGTCTTTAATAAAAATAAAATTAACCACAATTCGGATTGCTGCGCTGAAAAATAAAAATTATGCTATTTTGTTTCTCATGTAATGTTTTTAAAACTGTGTAATATCATATAAATGCCTCACTTGCCAAATCGACTAACTCCATATAACAAAAAAATAGAGAATAGTTATGAAGAAGTGGGTGTTATCCATAGAAGTAAGTAGGCCCTTGTGTTATATTTTCTGCCATCACATGGTCAGAAATGTACTGTACCCAAATTTTAATATAAATTCACATGCTAAGTATTGATAAAACACTTAAAGCAGAAATGAGAATTTTTAAAAAGTGGAGTTAATCGATTTTGCAATTGAGGCATCCATATATGTCTTAAAAGTAGGAGTAATGTTGCGACCCCATAAGAAACGCTTCAAGACTCTATTTGGGGTCATAACCACAAGTTGGGAACTCTTTATTTAAACCAATTATTTTATTTTTAAGAAAAGCAGGTATGTATCATTTTCCTCCTTAGAAAGTTTTCAAAGGTAAATACAGTGAAATCCTGTTACACCAAATACCAATGTAACAAAATACTCATCTCAACCAAATAAATTTCTAGACCCGATTCTGAAGTTTTATGTAACTGCATTTCACTGTATTATGAATTACATGGTCAATGTGTATATACCTTCTAAAGAAATTTGAGGAGTCTCGCTCTAAAAGACATAAAAATTTTTCAAAAACGTTTGCTGAGCTGTGGAAAGCACTTTATGTGTGTACATTTTTAGTACCATAAAACACATTTAAAACAATGCAAAATACCTAGAAAGTATCTGGAATACAATTTAATCAATATATAAAAAGTTTTCTACTGGAGGGGAGTTAATGTCAACTTTTTGCATTCGGCAGCATTGTAAAAATGTTCATCATATTGTTAATAAACAATGTGACTCAAAAATATCCCTTTCAATACTACAGTATATTCTCGATATCTCGAACTTTGATATCTCGAAAACCTTGATATGAAGAAAAATTTTTCCCCTTAATTTTGCATAGTTATCTAATGTCATTTTTCATTCTTATGTTGAAGAGTTTTTAATCAAAACCTTGTTATGTTGAATATTTTTCAAAATCAAATATGATTTTTCCGGAAAAACCGCAGTTTATTGTCTTGTAGCAACTTGAGAAATGTTTCCAAAAATGTCTCACACCCTTAATTATTTCTCTCAGGGCTTGGGAATGATTCGGAGAAGCTTATCTAATATTAACTTTCATTCTAGAGCCCGAAGGTATCGAAAATGTAAGTAATGAAAAGCCCAAAAAACCTACCTAGAACTTTTCACCCCCTTCTCACGCCATTTCGTTGGGCTTTTTGACCCTATTCCCACCTCCATAAAAAGGGGGAGATGAATGGAAAACCCCTTTACACAGTGAATGGTGCAATCCTTTGTCGAACTTCTTTTGTTCTGGGGTTCTTGAAAATTGTTTGAAACCGACCATTCTGCAACTTGCTAATTCAAATCTTTGATAAGTTTAGTCATGGTAAATCACTACATTTTACTTCTTCACTACAGCATGCTTTTTCTTTATTTTTGGCTTATTTTGAAAATTAAAATTTTTGTTATTGTATTAAGACTTTTTCAACTTTCATTACATGTTTCCACTTATTTTTAACTATCGTGACTAATTTTTAGAATATTTTTTATTACGATTATGACCTTGTTATCTCGAAAACTTGATGTCTCGAATTTTTTTTACTGTCCCTTCCATTTCGTAAGTTAGAGAGTGTACTGTATTTCTTTTCTAAACACTAATTGAAAAGTGCAGTTGTTGCTAATTTAACAGCTAATAGCAAGCATCTGCATGGATTCACTTTCAAAAGCTCTTATTCTTCAAGAAAGCCTCAGGAAAAGAGGAGAAAAGAACTAACATCATTGAGGGGAGCTAATGAGAGTAATAAATCTTAAAACCCATCAGTGCTCACACCTCAAAAAAGGGTGGTTACTAAGAGAGGCGGAGCAAAGGAAAAAACAAATGAAAGATTTTTGAAAATATTTTTAATAGTTGGAACCACGATATTCTTTTTAGAAATGGTCTCATTATTTCAAACAAAGTCTCAAAAGAGACCTGGAAATATTTTCCGTGTCGGGACGCTCTTAAAATTTCAATAGTATGATTTGTAAATTTTTTAAAGAGTGAAATGGCCAACAAAACCGCATTTTCAAGGAAATTCGTTTTTTCTCGAATTTTAAAAAATTGGAAAATGACTATTTCAAAAAAGTAAAAAGTACACCACACAGAAACATGCTTGAAAAATACTGAAAAAAAAATTGACCCGAAAACTTCAAAAGGAATTTGAGAAACCTTCATCCAACTATCCACATAGGTTAACATTAGATCCGAAGCTTTCAGACTCTCAGTAAAGAGCAACCCTAATATGAATTTTTGATGTTTAAATATGTGCGTACCTTTTTTGATTTTAGTACTTATTTAGGTTTTGTTAAGGAATTTAGTCATTTATTGAGCAATCACGATTGCTTATTGTTCTCACTTGACTGTTTTTGACGTTCCTTTGATTTTTCCCGCCGCCACCCTCCGCACCATCACCGTCGACGGGCTCCTCACGATGCTGTTCCTATAGCGAAAGCCGTCTCCAGGTTGCATCCATGTCCTACACACACGCGCATACATACACAAATACACACACAAACACATACACACATACACACATGCATACATACAGTTACCCACACATACACACACCCACACATACACACACAAAAACATACGCACACACACATACACATACCCCCTCCCCCCCACACACATTCATACACACAACTACCCACACACTTATGCCAGCACACAGACACAAACACACATGCCTACACACACGTACACATACCCACACACAAACACATACCCCCACACACAAACACACACGCCTACATACATACACTCGTGATTGCGAAAAACATAATTTGAATTCAAGATGTCAAAATTCAAATTAATTTTTTGTATTTTTTGTTTGAAGATTTATTTAGCTAAAAATGTAATTTCTTGTTCTGTAAAGTTGAACTCTGTTAGTTACATAAAAATAAATTTTGTAAAAAAAAAACCCTTTTCGTTTTAAGTTACTATTTTAACTTGCTGAGTACACTTATTACACTAGTGAACAAAAAAAAAGCTTTTTGTGTGCAATATGGTTTTAAATAGTCAATTTCTACTAATTTTGAGTTGAGGAAAACAAGTATGGTATTGGATTTATTTCATTAGCTCTCATTTTCAAAATACAGAAAAGCACACTGGAGAAAGATGTGCAACAACCACACATTGATTTTAAGGTAAAGTTAAAAAGGAAAAAAAATCCTGTGCAATAAATGTTATCAAATAAGTCTGGTTTTATTACACAATGTTTTATTTCCCCAAAAGCAGTGGTTGCTTTTGGCCTATTGCTGTAAAAACTTCATTTTCGATTGATTTTTGTGTGTCAAAAAAAGACCATCCCTAGTAATAGTTCAGCAGCATTTGGTGAGCATTAACTCAGCCCATTGACTCTGGTATCTGTGTTCCATTATAAAGATATCTTGGTGGAACTTTTCCTCATGCTCATCGCTCATAACTTCACAGTTTTTAAGCAAAATATCTTGGAAGAATTGGACAAAATATAATTTTAGAGACATTCATTAATGGTCACAAAACTTCCGTAGGGATTTTTTCACCATCTGTTTTTAGTTATCATCTTCTCTGCTGCTTAAAAATACTTGTAATACAAGTTTAAAGGCTTCCTAGGTGTTTCTTTCCGCAGTTTCAAATTTTTTTTTCAGCAACAGTGATTTTCTTAGTTGCACATATTTGAAGGGCCATTAAAAATTCTCCTTGACCTTAACTTCAATATATCTTGTAAAGTTCCCTCCAAGATATTGGAAAACCATCTTTACTCACTGCTTTCATGAAGTTCTTCATTGATCCCAGCAGAATGAGCATGGGTGGAAGTAGAATAAGTGAATCTATTTCAGACTCATTCTGGGCTTTCCTCTTCCCAGAATTCAAATTTCTTGAAGTCCATTTCGGTTTCATGTAGTGAGATTTTCTATCCCAACCAAGGGTCAAAGTTTAGAAGACAGTCAGTTCCATGGAGGTTGCTTTTATCTGCCTGAAAAAAAAGATCATTTGTGAGATTTCCTATCCTATTTGGCTCTGTATCTTGAAAACTAGAGCTAATCTCAACTTTTTATGCTGATTTTTGTGGTTAGCGGGGCAAAATACTACATAAATAGCTAATTTTGAACCAGATGAATTTTTGGTGTTGACTAGCATTATTACTGCTTTGAAATATGTGTGCTAAAGTTATATGTTATAATTTTAAAATTATTTACAGATGCACTGTTTTCGAGTTTCCAGATATCTCTCAATGCAACAGTGAAACTGTAAGTATACATTATGTTTTTGAAATTAAGTTTTAATGATAGGTGCTTAAATGCAGTAACTTTTACTGGAAAATCTCAAACTTAGTTTTATTTTCAGTATCTTCAATTTGAAAAACATTTACTAATGATCGTGGAGATATGAGCACTGCTGAAATCAAGTCTATAAAGTTGATTTCAGATGTGTCTTTGACATCCTACAAAAGTTACATTTTCCTCATGGTTTTCCATAAAATCCTGCTACAGTTGGTTATTACTTTTGGAACAGATTATACATTTTGACTTGTTTTAACTTTCATTTGAGCATTTATCGGTTAGATACTTCAGCCATTCTACAGTTACTTTTCTTCTTGAGGCACATGTTAAATGAATGTTGTATCTTATCACAAATAATGGGTGTATTAAATTAGTTATTTTTACTTAATTTTTTTTTGTTTAATATTAGTAATTTTTACTCCTTGATTGTTGTTCTTTAAAGTCTCAATCTAACTTCAGTCAAAATCTTAATTATATCCAACTTGTGTTATGTCTTGCTTGAGGTTTCAAATCAAAATACTGATTATTTTTCTTTTGCCTTTAGGTTAAACCTATTTGCTGTTTAACGTGCAGTGATGCTCTTTTGGTTATTGTAAGTTAAAGTGTTATCTTTTGCAACCAATGTGTAGTAAAATCTTATAAATTTATGAGAATTTTTTTCTGTACAGTCAAACCCCATTAACACAAACTTGCTTCGCGCGAAATTTTATTTAGCGTGAAATAAATGCCATTCCCCGTCAGATAAAGCTACAAGTTAGTGTTAAAGCAATCGCTTAACACGAAGAGGATTTAGACAAAATCCCGCATAAGACGAAGAAAACTTTGAGGTCTTAAAGGAAAAAGGGAAAGGAAAAAAGAAAATCCCCATACATTTACATAAAATTACTTTCAAAATTTGAAAGATCTGCACTTGAACGCAAGGGACATGACTGGCAGTGAGAAAATTCCTCTCCTTGTGTAGGAAAATCAGGATAACCACATTGCTTCCAGAAAATACAAACTTTAGCTGTAGTCTATGCTTTCAGTAATAAAGCTTGGATGAACAGTGAAATCTTCACCAAGTGACTGACAAACCTAGATTTAAAATTTCATTGTGGAAAAAAAAGAAAAAAAAATCTAATTCTTTACACCTGTTCTGCCAATGTAGAGGTTTAAGGTCCTAAAAGCGATAAATAATTTTTTACCCGTCAACACTGCAGCGAAAATCCAGTCTTGCGATGAAGAAAAAATCAGATGTTTGAAAATGCACTGTCGTAGAGAAAAACAGAAATGGTCCGAATAGCCATTGTCTGTTTCGAATTACTTGTGTTTCTTACTTAAACTATAAATTTTAATGCTTGGATGTACATTTTTGAACAAAGATACTTTGGTTCCTATATTTTATGAGACATACAAACAAAAAAAACATGTTTGCTTACACAAAATCCGGTAAACGTCGAAATCGGTTAATGCGAAACTCGGTTAACACGAAATATTTTGACGTTCCTGTCGAGTTCGTGTTAACAAGCTTTGACTGTATATTGTTTCCTTTATAATTTAACTACGTTTTTAAAAATTCTTCATTCATCTGTCTAATGTGATATATTTATACTGAATAGATCTATTTTACAGAGTGATACAATTGGAAGATTTTATTTATATAATTTGCCACACGTGAATCTCTACTACATTATTCAAAACAGCAACCCAAGTATTCCCTCAAAGATTTCTCTAAATACTGTGTCTAAGTAAGTTAAAAACTTTTTGTTTGTAAGATTTTTTGTGAAAAATAGGGAATAATTATGTCTATTCACTTCAATGGCTATTTATTTTGATCATTTTGTTGCACCCTTTGTTTTTTCATTTACATTTATTTTATTGAGACTCATACTTTTTTGAGATCTTATTTTTATTAGCTCTTATATATTCTTTGATGTTAATTCTCATTTATTCTGCTTAGAAAAAATGAACTACTCAAATAATCTGAATGAAAGTTTGAACCTATGTGTTATGTTACTGTAATGAACTATTGTCTGATTTTATCAATCATATATGCTCACACTTTAAGACGAAATATGAATACCTAGCTATCCAATCTGGTATCCTGTAATTTCACCCTAATACCTACGGCTGCTTCCCCTATGCTACTCTTTGGATTTCGCATAGCTTTTCATGTATTTTAATAAATGAAAAGCTATGAATTTTTAATTATTTTTTTAAAGAAAAAAATTATTTTCCATAATGAAGTGGGTCTTGTTCATTTTTCAAGCTTTTTATAGTATAATATTTCTATGATTAAATAAAGGAAATTTTATATTGAATCAATGTTACTAAGGAGAGGTGGAGATAAGTAGCCTGTTCCTGGCAGGTATGTGTGAAATTGTCACGTACAAGCAGCAATATTTTTGGCTGCCTAATTTTGTTGGTATCCTGTAATAGGTAATCTGTTTTATGTATTTTAACCATATATAAAATTATGCACATGGGCACCTGACCTCCCCCCTAACCCCTCTCCCCCCGACACACACCAGAAGAGTCCTTGGTAAAGATTCTACCAAGGGCAAGACTTTCATTTGGAATGTTTTTTGAAAATTTATCTTCTTGACTATAATTATCAAATATTAATTTTTTTGTGTACATATTTTTTTTGTTTTTAAAACATTTTTTAGAAAATAAATTAGGGCCATTGCTGATTTATAATGTTTCAAATCTTTTTTTTTTTTTTTCTTGAAAAAGCACGATTTTTAATTTTGATAACAGTATCTATCAGTTGCATGTAAAGCATGATCATTTAAAGTTTTAATAAAATGCTCTTATAATATGACTATCTTTTAGCATCTCATTTTGGATTATCATTTTTGTTATTATTTCTTCTTCTGTGGACAAAGCAATGTTTATTAATACAGCATTTTTTTCCTGTTTTGTTAAGAAGAAAGAAAGAACAAAAAAAAAAAAAAAAAAAAAAAGCTTCAAAATGATTAACTAAATTACCATTAAGAAATGATTTACAAATTTATTGATTTTTTTGATTAAAATATTTTTTTCCCTTCACAATGTGAGATGGAATATCTGCTGTTTATCATCTAATTTCATGCTTGGTTCCTAAATGGAGGATATTACTGTGAATGCTGTGTACCTTCACCTCAAATACATGGCAGGATCTCTGGTTTCGATGGAGGAAATTTTAAAATTCAATTTCTCTGAAAACCATGAACTACATTTAACTTGTCTTGATAGATCAGTTGTTAATATATCATGAGCAAATATTTTTGCCATGCAAGGGGTAAAATTAACAACTGAATTGTTCCAGAAGTGTAAAAAAAAAAAAATTTAACCTTTTTTTTTGGAATTGAACAAAACAGCTAGATTTCTTATTATGTATCAAAAAGATCATTGATTTCTACCACAAGTTAAAAAATTTTTTATTAGTCATAACCATATTATACACATACACGTATATTTCCAAAACATTGAAAAGTTTGTGTCTCTATTTATTTTCTGATATAATTAGTTAAAAAAATAATAATAATAATAAAAAAAAAACAAAGACTAAGAATGATTCTAAAAGATGGGTGTGTTCTAAGCTTCTCTTTGTGTATGGAATCCAGGAATCCAGAAAGGTAAAATATTTAAGTAGAGAGGGTAACTGATTATTTCTCCTCAAAATGTAAATCCCTCCCCTCCTCCAAAAAAAAAAAAAAAAAAGCCATATGTAGTGTGACTGCTGGGTAGTATATTTGCCTCTTTCCTTCACCGTGCTTTTAGGATAGTTATATTTAATTTTTTTATTTGGAAATAACAAAAAAAAGTATCTATTAACAACCTTTTTGATTTTCTATAACATATTATTCATAAAATTGAATCTAAAGCTTACTCTTGGTTATATTAAAATCGTGTACGATTAGATGTATAGTTTTAGCCAAAATTCTGTATAATTTTTATTTATTACAAGTTTTAGGCAATAATCACAAAAGAGCTATTATAATGTAACATATAAGGTAGCAATAAAGGTTTTTGTTTCTGTTAAGTAAAATGAAATGCAAGCTTATAACTATCAATTAACGAACTTACATTTTAAATTATTGCCATTCTGATACTTGATTTAGTTGATTCAGCTGTAAAATGTGCAGTATATGTTTAAGTATTTGAAACTTAGAGTTTATTAGTGGGAGCATATAAATTTGGGACTTAACCTTCTATTTTTTTTGATAACTAACCAACTTAAGTTTGACATGATTTTTTCTTATCTTACTTTTAATATCATGAAAATTAAGAACTTTCTATCCTGTGCTCACTATATTCTTTTTTTGCTTTTTCAGCATATTGGCTTCTATCAATATTTATGGTGAGATTGCTTTTCACAATATCCCAGATTATTGGACTATATCAAAGAATTATGACAGTGATTTTTCTGTTTCTCAATTTCATACTAACACATTAAATGAATCCGGTAGATACAATTCATCAGATATGCGCAACCACCAAAATGCTAAACCATTTAATGATTTGTATTCTGAAGCCTCTCTGGTTGACCATCATATGAAGTCTGAAATCATCACCTCAAAGGGATTTGATACTGATGATGTGGAAGATAATTTTAATTCTAATATATCACATAACGATGTGATGGGAAACAGCATAAAAAAGCTATCAGAGTTTTCTCGTAAACCCGAAAAAATAGGTTTCAACCTGGAAGAAACAGTAGAAACAGACAATTTTTCATTGACAAAAAGAAAAATGAATGGTAAAAAAAAAGTTTATAACATTACTCCTGTTTTATCAAAGCCTATAGAGTTTGATAGAAGATGTGCTTGGGATGTGAAGTGGGCATCAGTAAGTTTTTTCAAAAGTCTTAAACATTGTTATCAATTCAAAGTAAATTTTACTGTGTGTGATTCTGTGCATTTGTGCATCTGTATCTGCATATTTATTTGTGTATACATAAGTGATCACAAATATAAATTTGGAATGTTTTTAACAAAAAATACAATTGACTCTCTGTTTAACGACGCTCTGTTTAACGACTTTCTCTATTTAAAGATGGCTTTTCATGGTCCCAGATGGTTCACTATAGTTTTAAAAGCATTCTATTTAAGGACGCTTTCTGCTTAAGGACGATTTTTTGTGGTCCCTTGAAAGTCGTTAAACAGAGAGCCAACTATAATGAAACTAGTACTCATCATCAGTGGAAGTTTCAACCAATGGTTTTGCATAAATATTTTACTACTAAGTACAAAATATTGAAAAAAATAAGTCCCAATTATGTGCAATACAGTATCACACTAGGACAAAATGTTAGATGCCAAACTAGAGCATAAAAATATTCTGAATCCGTAAGACTTTACAATCAAACCCCAATTCTTACAAAATCATCCAAATATACAATTCAAATACATCAAGCAAATGTTGGTTTCTGGTGGTTATATATATCATAAGTTTGAATAGGTAAACAGTTTCTAATGAAGCAAAATGTTTACCAAATGCTGTGATCCAGCAAATGTTTTCAAAAAGAGACATTATAAAATTATTCTTAAGCTGTTTATTTTTAAGTAAGGAAGTTTCATAATTTAAATTTGTGATGGTGTTGCAAATTTCTTTTATTCTGACCGCTTGTGAAATGAATACCAATGAATACTTTTTACTATGGTAGGAAGAAAAATCTTGTAGGCTGTTAGCTTTGAATTAAAACTCGTATCTTTTATCATAAATTGGGGTATGGCAATAAGAACCAACTTCCATATTGATATCAAGAAAATGAAATTTTAGGCTATTTTGACTAGTTCTTTTGATTGTTCGAAAGTTGAGATAGATATTTTTACTAAGTTCAGAAAAACCAACATAATTGATACATAGTAGAGCATCAATATTCCCAGGCAAATCCTTTAGAGGGATTAGGGGGACAATTGCCTCCCTCCCGGGTTGGAAAAGTTTAATGTTTATACACATAAGTGGGGATGGTTTTGTCGCTTTGTGATAAAATTATAATTGAGCATCAACTTTTTGCCCGCTCCAGAAAAATTCAAAATCGCAGCCTGAAAATATTTGCAACATAAAAGTGCAGAATAGGAAGTTTCAAGAAAATAGGTTTTATCATAATATAAAAGAATTGTTTCGAATTAGGGAAACTACTTTCCCTTATATGACTTGCAGTTTTATATCTAGTGCATTGACCTAAAGGGATACTGCTATCTAAATATTTGAGACTTAATTTTCTTATTATTTTGTATTCAGTAATAATATCTTAATGTAAAACCATTGGATGAAGCTTCCACTGCTGAAGCGTGCTAGTTTCATCTTCTTTCTTTTTTTTAAATTTTAAATCCAAATTTACGTTTATTGATACTTGTATACTTTCCATAATAGTTTAGCTGCATTGGCAATTTTTTTTAGTAATTGTTTTCCTATAGTTTTTTGTTTTTCACTTGTTTCATAACTGATTTTGTATTTCATCAAAAAATACATAGTGTAAAAGAAAAAGTACAAACTAGAACATAAATTAAACAAGTCAACCTGTGTCAACTGACTTAATTTTTAAAGTCGTCCCCACTCAATCATCTCCAATTTCGATGAAATTTTACAGATGACAATTTTATAGACACATGCTTTTAAAACTACCATACGCAAATATTCAGCTTCCGAGATCCAAAGCCTGAGGGTCTAAGACAGTGGTCGGCAACCTAAATAAGTTGACAATCTACTTTCCAAGACCGGCGAACTCCAAGATCGACTTGGTTGGGCCTGATGCGTACGCCGTAGAATTCTACAGTTGTCTTGCATACACGGTTAAGTTCAGACTCAGCATAGCTTCAAATCGTAGGTTCACTCTTATCAAAACAGACAGAGATGCTATTTAAATAATTTCATTGAATTGCAAAAATTATGTTATATAAAAACTTAACTCACATCAAAGCAATTTCGTACATGAATATATTGTTTTATAATTAACTAGCAGTACCTGCACAGCTTTGCCCGTAGTAGAAAATTAAAATGTCATTTGGTTCACCTGTATATTTACAAATAATGGATGATGAATTTCTTGCCAATATGCTATGTTAAATTGCTCACCCATGTTACAGTTCCACGTTATAATGATTTGGTAATTTACTCACCCACGTTATGATAATTTGCCTGATAAAATGTTCTTAAAATTGGAATAGAAAAAGAACAAAATCGAATTTTCGAAAAATCGCTTTGAGATGCACACCCCCATGCTACTAACTAATTTTGGGCCAAATTTCATGAAAATTGGCCGAACAGTCTAGGCACTATGCACGTCAGAGATCCTGACAGAGGTATCCAGACAGAGAGATATCCAGAGAGATATCCATACAGAGAAAGATCCAGACTGAGAGACTTTCAGTTTTATTATTAGTAAAGATAAAATACCAGCATTTTTTGGCTCTCGGTGGAAGAGTCAAAAATAATTTCACTGGAAATGGAGAGAGCAGTAAATGCAATCGGCAACTTCCACAATGTGCTTATTAACGAGGAGTTACAGTTAAAAATTTCTCATTGTTATAACAATTAAGGATGCTTTGCGAAAAACGTATTTCGCCAACGTTTGATTATAGAAACCTTTGCTTTTGTTTCCAATCGATTTTGAGGTGGGCTCATGCATGGAAGGATGCCGACAATCATAAGGTAAACTATAATTGATTTAAAAAAACCTCATTTATAATGTCAATATGTTCTTTTAGCTCACACCAAGAGCATAATGAGAGGACTGACTTGAGAGATTTTCCTTTATGTGTGCGTTTTACAAGTTTTTAAATGAAATGAGTAAAATCCTCTTCAAAACTATGTTTTCTTATTTAAATATTTTTTAAACATTTATATCCAGGTACATTAGTAAATCCATATCGAATTTTCAGTACTGTATTTATTTTTTTCAAGAACAAAGGATAAAAGGAATATATTTTTAAAAATTGAAAATTGTGGTACTTGTCGCAATTATAAAATGTTTTGAAAATTTTTCAATCCCATTTTTTTTCTCAAAAGTGATGTTTAGACAAAGAAAAAGGCCAAAAATGTTGCCGCGTGATCTACTGAAAATATGTTTGAGATCGACGGGTTGCCGACCGCTGGTTAGGATCTCTCGAATAAAGAGCTCCAAAATGTCGGAGCAGCTTTATGAAACAGTTGCTGTGTTAAGGGTAAGCTTGCAAAAAATTTTATCACTCTGGAGCCCTGAAATTTTGGGAACTTAAAGTACTTATGTTGTTAATACAATCCTTTATTTATGAGTTTATGCTCATTAGCTTTTGTATAACACTCATATTGTCAGCACCATGCCAAATGGAGAAGAAATGCACACCATTCTTACAGCATACCAGACTGACGAGTTTTAAGCTTAATGAAACGTTAATTTGGTTATGATAATAAAGATATAGATATTATGGTGAATATGCATTTGTACGCTTATCATAAAGATTGTATATACAATATATCAGGGGTGCACCCAGGATTGTTTCCTGGGAGGGGCTAGAAGTTTTGCGAGGAGCTCCGATATGTGAAGTCAAAGGCAAAATCAATGAAGCTTCAAAAGGACCTCCCCCAAAATAAAAGTTACAAGTCTGCAAAACATTAAAAGTCCCGAAAAAAACCTAATTTTAGGGAGTCCTTAGTGACTTCAGAGAATAGATGGAGGTGGGCGTTTCGTGAGAACTGCCACGAAAAATTTCGGAAGTGAAGCCTTAAAATGACATTTTAGGGGTGTTAAGGGAATATGAGGAGGCTTCCCCCCTGGAGAACATTGCTAAATTTAAATTTCTACATTCCGAAATTTATTTAAAAATTGAAGATTTATGCAATTGTGATGACGTGAAAGTGGGGTTAGAGGGCTCTAAAACGGAATTTTTTTGAAATTTAAGTCTTAAAAACGCATTTTTTGCTATCTTTGATGGTATTAGGAGAAGAGGATCAGAGTTCCAGGGCTTTGCCCAGAAATGTTTTGATACTGAAGTTATAGAAACAAAAATATAGATTATTTGCTGAGCTATTAGGAGATTGAGGGGGGGGGGGTACTCTCGGTAATGCTTTGAAATTGAAGCCCAAAAAATACATTTTCATGGTATGTTTGGTGATTTTAAGGGTTCTCCTAAAAAAATTTTCGACATAGAGGATCTAAAAACACAGTTGCAAATTATTTTTGGTGTGCAAAGGGGTACAGGATGGAAGATATGGGAGTTCTCCCATTTAAAAGATTTTGCAGCTATCCTATCTTTTGGAGATGATACACAAAGGCAGGAAATGCGGAAGTTCTGTGCTGGAAATACTTTGAAAATAAAGTTCCCAAAACTCACTTTAGGCTATATTAGTATCAGTTAGAGGAGAAGGAGAGATTAGGTAGCTGTCCTTCAAAAATTTTTCGAATTTAATGTCTTTCAAAAAAAAATTAAAGTTTTCTTTGGGGAAATTATGATGGGAATTGGAGATTGAGTGCTCTCTCCTGAAAATTTTTCGAAAACTCAAGGCCAAAAATTGCAATTTTAGGCTCTCTTTGGTCAACGGGTTCGTCTTCATGCTTCTGGGAGGGGCTTAAGCCCCTTAGCTCCCCCTGTGGGTGCGCCAATGCAATGTATACATTAATGGTATTTTTATTTATTATAAATTTTAAATGATAGGGATTAGTAATCTGGAAATTTTGTTTTTAGATGAAATTTTTTGTTCTCAAGTTCATCTATATAGGTGTTTTTCCTGAAAATAGTGATTTTACACCCCTCCCCCTTTTTCTCCCATTTAAATGTGCTTGAGTTAAGCCTTGAATGAAAGCATACAATTTTAACCATGATGATGAAAATGGATCTTCCTGAATAAATATTAAAAACAGCAAGCAAAATTTATTCTCCTCATAATTTAAAAATCATAGGAAAATCAAAAGCGGTCAGATGAGATAAACAATCAATTCGTCATTGCTCAAAAAAAGAAAAAAAAAGAGCAAAGCTTTTGAATGAGTTTTGTTCAGAATTTATGACAACTTAAGACCCAGAAAACAATTTCCGCACCGAGTTTTGTAAAGAGTTTACATGCATGCTATACAAAAGTTAATGAGCATAAACTCACAAATATAACGAAATGTATTAACAACCAAAAGTACTTCAAGCTCTCTAAATTTCAGACTTCCAGTGTCATAAAATTTTCTAGTAACTTAGTCTAAACATGACACTTTGTTCCACAAAGCTGATCCAACATTTTGAAGTCTTTTGTTACAGGGATCCTAGATTCTTAGGATTTAGATCTTGGAAGCTGAAAATGTGTGTAAGTTAGTTTCAAAGGCATGGGTATATCTCTGAAATTTCATTAAAACCGAGGTTAGACTGGGACCTCTAAATCACTTGGCACTCACAATCAGTTAACAATAAATTTGATGTCTTTTTACTTTTCCATGTACCTCTGACAATGCTTCTGAACATGGTTTGCAATTCTATTGGTTCTTTTGTTATGTTTCTAACTTTCTCATTGGTTGTTCAGTTAATCCTTCATTTTCCCTTTTTAAACTATTTAATGTTTCTAGTTAAAATTGTTCATCTTGTTGGTGCTTTACCTCTGCAAGCTCGGTCTTTTTTACATTGGAAAATGATTTTTTGTAACCTCATAACATTTGTCTGTGATTTTTTTAACTTTTTAGCATAAAAGCATTTGTTTTTTCTTACATAATAAGATGTTTAAGTTTTTTATATTGTAATTTTTTAAAACTTTTTAGCATAAAAGTATTGATTTTTACTTCCTTTTACAAAAAGAGAAGTATTGTATTCGCAAAAAAATTTTCACTCAAAAACCACCCTTATTTTCCAGTTTGCTCACCCCCGTATGAATATTGAGTTTTTCTCTCAACCCGACCACACGTGGATATATGCCTAAAAACGCATAGACACCCAAAGTATCCATTTTAATGATCCCTGAGTTAATTACAATGTGTTTTCTCGTGAAGTCTGTATGTACATATGTATGTGCCAATGTGGATGTGTGTCACGTAACTCAAGAACGGTATGTCTTAGAAAGTTGAAATTTGGTACGCAGACTCCTAGTGGGATCTAGTTGTGCATCTCCCTTTTTGGTTGCATTCGAGTGTTTCTAAAGGGGTCTTTTGCCCCTTTTAGGGGGAAATCATTGTTCATTTCAATTCAAACTCAAGTGGTGTTATAATTTGGCAAACACTTGGTAATATATCGCCTAGCTTTTGGTTGTCAAGTTTTGTCACCAACTTGGTGACAAATTTAGCGTATTTTATTTTTTTTATTTTTAAATTTTTTTTAAATTTGGCCATATTTAGAGAATTAACCTTTGAATCACATTTAAACTGCCAATATCTGAAAAATTTATCTGTATAAAACCTTTTCTTTCCTTTGGTTCACAACAAACTTGGGATGAAAATATTTTAAAGTGTTTCTTTGCTTAGTCCGAGGCGCTGTTATCATTAAATTGGAGTAAAAGGAAGTCACGTGACGCACACATCAGCTTGTTTCTTACACGATAAGATGTTTTAGTTTTTTCTTTTATAGATTTGCAGTTTTTGTTAAACTGTTGTTTGGGAATTTCAGTTTTTATGTATTTAACTAGTCGCCAAGGCAGTTCACACACTCTGCCTCAGGTGGGTTGGTGTACAACTCTGTTCTTCCGAAGTACTAAAGTACAGCGCCTTTGGTGCTGTATTTCCTTTGGCTTCGCGTAGCAAAAGAAATTTAAATGACGTTTTCGGGACGGAAATTTCATTTCTTCAAAGGAAAATATGAAAAAAGTATTGCACCGAAAAACTCATCGCCTGCCTTGGTATATTGATTAATAAACTGGTATTAATTTTTTTCGGAGCTCAGCTCTAGAATTTTTCGATTCTGAACCATTCAATAACTTTCACTTTTCACAGAAAAAAAGAGAGAAATTACAAATGCAGGATGACGTGGTTTTGAGAAAAAAAAAAACCTTCATTCTGTGAGTCACTTCCGCTTAGCCCCTTGCCAGAATGATAGGAAATATTCTAGGGAAAATTATGGGGCAAAGTGTTCCAAAAGAAGGGAACTCAATACCTGGTTCAATGCTCAGTTGTCTGTCATTCACCAAGAGTAGCAATTACAAAGATACATAGATAGTCACATACAACAGCTTTTATTTTCGAAGATATACTACCAAAATCAAAAATATGAATTAAAAAAAGTGTAGGAAAATGTTAAAAAAAAACATATCATTATTACCCTAAAAAGTGAAAAAACAATAAAATACTGTTTTGAATGACTTTAGTGTAATTAATTGATCAAATATTTTTGTAAAATTGCTAGCATTAATTAAATGTGGTGTATGCTTCAATTTTCTTCTCTATTTTTCGTTTTGTGCGACCTTATATTTTAGTGTGTGGAAAGCTCATTCTTCAGCTTTTATTTGTTTAGGATGACAGTCAGATGTGTGCAATAATGGATAAAATGAGGATGTATATTTATCGTGGTATAGAACCTGAGGTAATTTTTATTGATTTATTTCAGTTGAAACTTGTCAACGGTATGATTTTGTTAAACAATACCCTTTGGAAATTTATTTCTTTAATTTAATTATAATATATTGTTAATTAAGTGTCTTTATTTTGTATGTTTCTTTATATTTTTCTTGTCCAAAACAAAAGAACTTTTTTTTTTGCAGTTGATACATTAAAATAAATCCTATTTGTAAAACATTGCTGGTTTTTTGTTGTAAACACAGATGATAAACTTTTCAAACTGTTGTAGAATTAATTATTTTTTTGAGTAGAACATTCGCGATACTTTTTTATATTAATATTTCCTTTGCTAATGAAGATGGAAGTTTTGGCACATGTAATTTTATCTTGCTTTAGAAAATTCTGTTTTCTTCATTCAGAATTAAACAAAACTTCTTATACCTACAAGTAGGACAGCTTTCAGTTGCACCCATGAATGTTGCATTTGTTTTTAAAACACAATAACCTACCTCCCTTTAATCTGCGGATTAGGGTGACACTGTAACCACGGAGAAGAGAGTTTTGGGTATGATATACAAAATAGGTAAAAAAGACACTAGTGCTAAAAAAGTAGCTGAAATATTAATCTTAAATAATAGCTAGAAACAATAACAGTGTATATAAAATATGTATGGAAAAAGCCAAAACTGAATTTCTTATTACTGCAAATGGATTAGGGACATACGTGTGCAACAGATCAAGTTAGGTTATGCCTAAAACGTATAGGAGAAGGAATATTTGTGAGCAAAACTGATCTGGTTTATGCACATAAGGAGTGCTGATGTAAAAATCACCTTTCAATTTATCATGTGTTTGTGACTATGAAAAATTTGATGTCATTGTGTGGGAAAGGGTAGAAAAATATAGAAATCTGTCTAAAAATATATTTTGAAGGGTGCATTTTTCTACATTCAGTGAATCATCCTCTCAAATTGTTTTTTCCTTTCAAAGTGAAAGATTGCTGTTGATCCGTTCGTGGGGATAATTGTGAGTTTACTGTATACAAATATATTTAGAGTTCGAAGAATTTCGTTAGTAGATTGACAGATTGATAACTCAAAGCATTTTTAATTTCCTTTAAAATTAAGCTAGTTTTATAAAATGGCTATTGGTATCTTTGAAGATTATAGTTAATTTTTAAAAAAATGTTTGGACCTTCAATATGTAATAATTTCCGGACGTTCACTTACGGTTGTGCATTTGTATGATTATGTTTCTTAACACTGTCTTTTGGAAAGCAAACAGAAAGTGTTGAGCCATCCGCCTTTTTTTTTACTTATGTTCCACTGGTAATATACATGTTTATACATGCACTCATAAAGAGGAATTTTAGAAACTTGTTGTAATAATCCATGTTGTCTAATAGTTGGAAATAAATCTACTCAATGATCATATTGAATGTTTTGTGAGGTGTTGGATATGAATTTTCATTGAAGATATATGTGTATAGATGAATTAATGAATATTACAGTTAAATATCAATGAATACAACAGCTAATTTAACTTATTGACATCTTATTATTTTCCTTGCAGGTTTACAGTGAAGACAATCATTTATACACACCTTTTCAATTACTTACTAGTACTTAAATGCCAGATTTTAATTTTTTTTCTTTTAGTTTTTGTCCCTTAACCCATCTTTCCACATCTTTGGATGATCAAGTAATACAATCTTTATCAAAATTACTGCTATACATTATATTCTGTCAAATGCTTCAAAAAAAAAAAAAAAAATGATGTGTGGAATCAAGGTTCATGTTTCTAACAGAACACTTATTATTGCTTCCCTATTCTTCTCTCACTTCTCTCTCTTATGATTGCTTCCATATTTTCCTCTCTCCCCTCCCTTATTCTCTGTTGTACACACATATATACATGTAAGAGAAGTTTATATATGAGTAACTTCGAGACAGATGAGTGAATCTTGTAGGTAATCCCCAAACTAGGTAAAAGACAACACTAGTGTATAATACTATAGCTAAAAATATTGTCCTTACACTTATACTATAGCTGGAAACAATAACAGTGGATGTAAAAAAAGGTCTATAAAAGCTAAAAAAGAGTCTCTGCTTACTGCTAACAGGTTACACACCAAACTCTGCAAACAAATAACTAAAACAAACTAAGTTAGATTATCCCAAAACCATATAAAGAAGGGGAAATTTTTTGAAAAAACTGGTCCAGTCATTCATTTACTAGCATAAGGAGTGTAAATTTAAGATTTAGCTAGTTAAGTTTGGGTGACCTTGGAAGGTTTGATGTCATTAAAAGGAAGAGGGAAAATAAATTGGATCCTCCAAAAAATAGATTTGCACTTACTAAGTTAAACTTGGAGCATTTTGCTAAATTCAGCAAAGCATCACCGTAAATTTTTTTTTTTGAAATTTAAGCCTCGAATCATCCACACAGCAGATAATTAGGAGTTTACTGTATGTAATAAACATATTTCACAGATTTAATGTTTCTTTCAGGAACCTATGAATTGTTTAGGATACATGTGTGAGTTCAAGGATTTGGAAGTCAAAGCCATCTTATTATCAGACTTAATGCAAAATCCTGATGAACCTGAAGATAGTTATTTGTTTAAGAATGATGTCAAAGTAAGATTTTTGGTCTAATTTTGTCAATTACCAATGGCCATTTATTTATTTTTTGTGCATTAATATTACTTCAAATTTTTATAAACTAGAAATTAGGCAGTATTTTTCATGCCAGTGAAAAATTGATTCAACAAAATAAAAGAAATATATTATTTTATATGCCTTGAAAGAAATGAAACCAAATCAGAAGTTTTTCAGGATATCTTTGGAGTCATTCCAGTTTACTTTGCAGCACTTTAAGCTTTTTAGTATATTCTAATTTTAACAGGAAACAAAAAAGCTCAGTGCTGCACTCAGCTGTCAAGATTATTAAATTAGTTTTGTTATCTTAATTTTTGAAAATGACTCCTCAAAACTGTGCAAATCATTTTCTAAAGTAAAAAAAAAATATATCTGAAAATATTATTTGGAAGCTGTTTTAGAATGCCTATTTGAAGTTGTTCATGTCTTTCTAATCTTTTAAAGTAAGGAACATTATGCTCATTCATCACAAATTTTATTTTCTATTTTCCTGAGTTTCTCAGTATCTGTAGCATTTTATTTAGTAATATCAAATAAAGTGACAAAAAGTAAGACATGATTTTACTTAATTTTTCAGGGTAACTTTAAGCACCCTTTGCTTTGTTGTTTACTTGTTATGAGTACATTCTGTATACAAATTAAAATATTATTTTTTATTGTCAAACATTCTTTCTTTATTTCATTTTACACTTGAAAAACACAGCTTAAACATTTTTTAGAATCATGTTTTAACTCGAGTAAAAATGCTACTGTAGCCATAGTAATGTTAGCTTGGTGCAAGCGATAAATATTATTCAATAAATAAATGCATATTGTAGCATAGAACTTTGAGGCAATTAATATGAAGATTAAATATGTTACACATTTGTTCCCTTATTATTTATTAACTTTAACAATATAATTTTGTAAAACAAACTGCATTTTTTAGTTTAACAATTCAGAAGTTTCCTTTTACATCTTTATTTCCTATATAAATAATTTATTTTCCCCTCTAAATATTGATGCTTCTCTTCTTCTTCCATGCTTCCTATGTATAATATTTAGCGCAATATCACACTTTGTAAAAAGCCTTTGAGGAAGCCCAGCAGGTTAGTGCTTTCACGCCGCAGACACAGGTTCGATTCCCAGGCTGAACTCGGTCAACACAGCCTTTCATTTACCCTTCAGTGGGTCGATAAGACGGGTACCAATTGTGTTTGGGAACCAAACCTTGGAGCTTCTGCAGTTACCCTGAGTTGTTAGGCTAACTTGAAACTAGGTTAAAAATGCATTTTAAATAGTTTTAATATTTATTATTTCTTAATTTCAAAGAACTTTACAATACTTTAAGAGTTTTTCTATCAATAGTTTTAACAACCTTATCAAAATAGGTGTGGGGTAGCTAAAAGTACAGAGGTTGTGGATTAATATTATCTTGAATGGCTAGTGAATGGTTTAGAAAATATTTTCTTTTGTGTTATAGAATAAAAAAATGTGGATATTCTTAAATTGAAGTACAAATAAGATAAAACAAATACTTTGATTAAGGTTATTAGTATGAAGGAGGTTGATGACAGGAGTAGGAATTGTCCTAAAATTTCAAATTTTGTCCCAAAACTCTTAAAATCTTCATTACTTATTCCGTTTTTATGCAGAAAAATAAAATTCAACCTAAAAATGAAACTTTTCATGATGATATGCCTATATTTTAGGATAAAATATACATTATAGACCCTAAGAAATTTTTTCTAAAAAAGAAACAGAGAAAAACCTAAGCTGTTGATGCTTTTTTTCTGGAGTAGGGGAGGGGGGGATGCATTAAACATGCTCATTATAAAGCTGTTTGTTTTTATCTATACTTTGTAACTCTTGCAGTCATTCCTCTCCTGCAAAAAAATGTTTAAAATTAAAGTAATAAAGAAAATCAAGGGGAAGGGAATATGATCTGATGGTTTTGATTTTTTCCCTTCTGAAAAGAAATGAAAAAAATGTGAACAGGGGGGGGGGGAGTATTCCCTCCTTCTCTCAAATCGCAGTTCCATGGCAGAGTGGGGGGGGGGGGGTGAAAGGTTCATAGCTAATTGAAATAAAATAAATTCACTGTGTTGAGTTAGAACCCAAATATAAACAAAATCGTTCAAAAAATTTATTTAGAGCAAAATTTAAATCATTTGTCCCCAGGTGGGAAGTAATATTTATTTTTATAGTGCTTATCTTGTGTGTAGTTTGAGCATTAGTTTGTTCTTACAGTACAAAGAGTCAATTTGCTTTGTATTTTTGTTCATTGAAGTTTCTTGCAAATGTAATTTTAAAATTTAGTCAGTAAATTTTTGCTTTAAAAATGTAAATAGTAATTTGTTTTATTAAAATGCCAGGGAAAACAAAATTCTCCCTTGTTGTTGGAAAAGCAGACAGAAATGGATGCACGATCAGTACATGGTGCCATGCAGAAAAGGATGAATTTAAAACATTTTATTCGTTTTGTACATTATGTTTGCAATATTGATAATCAAGGATTTTCACAGGTATTGTCTCATACTGTTGCAGTAAGACCTAAGAGGTTGACAAGTAGCTTAAAAAATCAAGCTGTATTTTTAATTCCTTGTTCTTTGTCTTCCACTGAAAACAAATTTATTATGATGGAGCAATCCAAAGCTTTTGTTATAAATTCACTCGAAGATAAAATTTCAAAATCGAGGTGTTCTTAGTTTTAGTTGCTGTAAAAAAAAATATTCATTTGCATTTTTAAATGATTTATCTGTAATTTACAGGCATATTTTTGATGATTCTGAGATAGCAAAAAAGTATCAAATTATCTGATAAAAGTTAAATACATAATAAATTTTGGACTTGCACTTTACTTAAAATCTCTTCGTATTAAGGATATTTTTTATCATTCTTTGTAATTCACTTTGATGAAACAACAACAAGGCAAGTAAAGAAGCAATTGGACATACATTTATCCTACTGGTATACATTTCTACTTCATAATGTGTCACTGTGTTAAAGAATAAAAGATTGAATGCATTCTATTGTAGTTTTCAAGATTGAATTTGAAACGTTTTCTCATCCACTAAGAAAATCAAGTTTATAAATTACATTTAAGTAAAAAAAATCTTGATTTTTGTTGTCCTAAAAACGTCCTAAAATTTTATCAAAATTGTGTCCTAAAATTTTTGAAATCACCACTCCGACCCCTGTGATGAACTTAAATTCAAAGCAAGAGACAAGGATTCAATGTTGTAATGTCTGAGCTATTAGGAATTGTTTAACTGGGTAAGACATTAAATTTTTGTTGGAAAATGATAAAGATTGATCCAGAAAGAGTATCATGTGTCATTGGTTTGCTTGGTTTGTGGTATTATATGATTAGATACCTATTCAAGTATAAAGTTTCTTCCATTTGTATTTTTCTTTCTTTTGCATCACAATAGTTAAAAGTCATGCATTTTTTGATCTCATTAATTCAATATTTTTAGCGTGGATGAAACTCTTGTGTATAAATTGATTCAGTAATTTAACTTATAGAATATAAAAGAGTATGATACCTTATTTGTATGTATCAAATCTGAAAAATTATTAAGCCTTATAAAAACGTTTTTTTTTTTTTGCAGTCTCTTAGAGATACTAGAAATTTAATAAGTAATGTTGGATTAAAAGATGCCGCTCAATTTATTGAAGAAAACCCACATCCTCGTTTATGGTAAGATTTTCACGGTTTCTTAGTTTTGAAACTCTAAATATAAATATTTCATAGGTGATACAGCTCCATCATTTGTGCAGTTTACAGAAGGATATAACCATGCCTTTCAGTGCCAGCTGTGTTAATTGGAGTATTTTTAGACTTGACTACACAAAACAAAATAAATTTTCAAAATATGTACTCGAATTCAAATCTTCAATGTAAAGTGTTCAAAACCCAGGGTTTGTTCGGGTCATGGAAATCCTGGAAAGTCATGGAAAAAAATAAGCAAGTTTCAGACCTGTAAAAGTCATGGAAAATTGAAATTTTCATTCAAAGTCAAGGAAATTTATTTCAAGTCATGGAAAAATGTCCTGGACAAAGAGAAAGTAACAGTAACTAAAAGAGCATTATAAATCTTAAATGATTTAATAGTATAGCACATAAAATTGAATGATCCAAAAATCAAATCTGAATTTTGAAATCTCATTGCATCCACTTCTGTCGCAACCACTCGCCTTTTTTAGTGATGTGATTTTACTGCTTGGGCATCACTCATTTTGAATTAACTATTATTTTTAACACTTCTTTCTGTTCTGTAGTAGCAAACTTGCAAGTTCTTGGTTTGGCCACGCCCACTTTAAATACGCAATTCAATTGCATCCGAGTTGGTTTCCATCACTCGTAATAACTTTATTATAAAATTTATCAGAGTTTATCTTAATTTGTTCAAGTTTTTAGAAAATAAAGATCTTTAGTCAGGTGATAAGATACAGAAAAAGGGGAATTCTAATACTCTAAAACAGTAGTGTCCAACATACGGCCCGCAAAACTAATCCATGAGGCTTACTGCTACGTTCAATGTCGAGAATCACACATTATATGTTGAAATTTCTGAACTTGTTAATTTATATGCATTTGAAAATGTGCAAATAGGTAAACAAAACAAGTACTTTTGAATCAGAAGATTTATTCACTACTGAATGTTTTTTTTAAATATAATTACCTGGTTTAGTACTTTAAAGAACCAAAATACTGTCAAGTTATGTGAATGATTAAATGCATTGTTGACACTAAAAAGCAACTTTTGAAACAAATTTATTGAAACTTAGTGATGACTCATTTACCTTTGTCCCATTGGTTATCATTCTGCCTGTTTAGAAGAAAAAGTATTAGACATTTAAGCATCATTATATTCCATTTACTGCAGTTTTACTTTACTTAAACTTATATGATAAAGACAAATAAGAATAGTTTAGTTTTTTAAGTGTACACTGATATTTTTTCCTTATGAGTAAGTGCTTCAATAAAGAAGTGGCAGTCATGTAGAAGTTTTTGCTAATGCTCATTTCTAAAAATTAGCAAGTTAGATATTAAATAGTGCTATTCCTGTTAGATATTAAATAATGCTGTAACAAGGTCTTGAAAATTTTTATTGAAGTCATGAAAAAGTCTTGGAAAAGTCATGGAATTTGTTCATCCAAATAGAGTATGAACCCTGAAAACCATATTTAAGAATGCTTTCCTTTCAGTTTTCCATTATTAATAAAAATTAATTGTATTAAGCAAAATTTCAGAAAATTTATCAATGAAATTTTTTAAAATGAAATTTGGATTATGCATAGGGTATAGAAAACAAACTTGCCAGTCGTTCCACCATGTCAGGAAAGCATGAACATTTTCAACTGTGTGCTGTAGAAAGAGCTAAGGTTGAGGAAACTGGTTCTCAGTTTGTATTGTTGTGTAGAAAAAGGTGGTTGGTTTTTGTTCATGCTGAATTTTGAATTGTACTGTTTCTAAGAGCTTACTACTGTCAGAAATTCGAGGTATGATATTCATTACACCATACTGGTTTGCTGCTGAAATACTGAAGTTTTCAAATCTTTATAGCCTATATACTAACTATGTGTACTTGTTGCTAGTGAAACAAAAAGTACTATATAAATGTAAGAGTATGTTGTGCTATTTTATAGCCTGAGTGGCTCTAAACTGACCAAATCTGAATATGTAAGCAAGCAAGCATAAGCAGCACAAGCAAGTTACTGTTAAAAAATTGCAATGTGATTAAACTTGATCTGACCTTTTTTTTTTTGAGCAATCACATTGCTTATTGTTCTCACTTGACTGTCCTTGGTGTTACGCTTATTTTATTTTCCCCCTGCCTCCCTCTGCAGCACTACCATCGACCGGTCTCACTATGCTGCTCCTGTAGTGAAAACCGTCACCAGGTTGTGTCCGTATCCTACACACACACGCATACATACATGCACACACACACCTACACACATGCATACACTCACACACTCTTACATACACACTCCTACATACACACACCTACACAAATACACATACACACACTCATGCCTGCGCACAGACACAAACACACGCCTACATACACACACACACTCGTGATTGGGAAAAACTTAATTTGAATTTCAGATGTCAAAATTCAAATTAATTTTTATTAATTTTTTTTTTACGAAAGTGAGAATTTTTAGTGTCACAAGTCTCATTTTCATTAGATTACAATCATCCTACACTTGTTAAACAATTATAACTTTTGAAGTATAAAAATGATTCTCAATGAGCACTTTTATGTAATTACACTGTGCGGCCAAAAAAAAAACCCTTCGAAATGCCTCTCTTGTCCCTCAGAAGAGTGTTAATGGATAATATAACTCTCTCTTCCTCTCTAAGTAAAAATATGGCTATGAAGCTGTCAAGAACTGAAAAAAAATTAGGGGCATCAGGCATCATTCCTAAAAAGTGGGATGTGCATGGGGAAAACGGTTTTCATATTTGGATTCATGGGGTCATTTTACACGAGAATCAGCAAGAATTATGTCAGAGACATTTTGAAAGTATTTTTTTTGCAGCAAAGTGTTATTAATTAAGAAATGGTTTTAGTGTCTGACAAATCTTTATATAATTCTTGTTAGTATGCAGGAGTGCCCACAAGGGGGGGGGGGGATTATGGCACAAGTTGGCACCATCAAAAGTTTTGGGGGGATTTTTAATTTTTTTAAATTAGTTTATTATAATTTATTTATTGATTTATTTTTAATTTAAATTATTTATTTTATTTTATTTTGCTTTGTTTTATTCTGTTTGTATTTCATTTATTTATTTAGAACTTGGGGAGGATGGGCACCACTGTTGATATGTCATTTATCACTGCCTTCATTTGCAAAAATTAAATTAATCGAAGTTTTCCAAACAAGTTACAACACTTTTTACAAATTTGACATATATTTTGGCAGAAACTAAGTTCGAACATACGTATGTGTGTCAATATATTGATTTAGGACTTTGAATTTTGGTTTAGAGTTGAAAACCTAATTGGTACCATTCCTCTACAGATATATGATTTTCTTTTATGTTTTGGCATTTTTAGGATCACTGTTGACTGACACATAGAGTACTGGAGAATATAAATTTTTTTTAAAATTTTATTTATCCTCTTTGTAATAAATATTCATGCATCAAGAACTTTTTGACCAGATTGATTCTTATTGCTACTTATGTACAGACTTCTTTCTTATCTTGCATGCATTGTTATGTCAAAAACAGATAAATAACAACAAAGAGTAATTAAAAAGCATAATGTACCTGAAGTTTAAATTTTTATTATTTTTAAGTTTGAAAATGTCTTATTTCTCACTTGTTAATTGATATTGAGAAATATTTATATTGGGTGTACAACTTAATTTGGTCCATTTTTGTTTGCTTAAAAATGCATTTATTTGAATGACAAGATGAATTAATACATTACAAAGTATTGCCCATCGCTAGTTACTAGTTTTTCCAATCTTTCTGTCAGTTTATGGATTCCGTCGTGAAAGAAGCAGTCATCTTTTGAAGCCAAGAATGAATCGAGCCTATTTTTGATACCCTGTTTTGAAGTGAAGCAAATTCCAGTCGAAGACTTATGCATCGATTGAAACAAATGGTTGTTAGGAGCAAGGTCTGGGCTATAAGGTGGGTGAGTCAGAACTTCCCATCCGCTATTTTCCAAATAGTTTTAACCATAACACTTGCATGAAGCCAAGTGTTGTCATGGTAAAAGATTTTGGATTCGTGCCTGCCCGCATATTCTGCATGTTTTTCCACTAAAGCTTGCTTTAAACAGATTAATGTTGCCTGTTGAAGTCTCCTGTGATGGTTTGACTAGGATTCAGCAGCTCATAGTGAATCACAATCATCTGATTCTACTAAATACAGAGCATTTTCTTGGCACTATGGATATTCGGCTTCGACGTTGATGTTCCTGGTTTTGCATACACTTTTTTTATGTTTTGGGTTGTAGTAGTGAATCCATTTTTCATCCAAGGTAATGATTCTATGCAGGAAAACTTCTTCTGTTCCGTTCAATCAATGTTTTGGAGATGCAAAATTGTTGTAAGATATCTCTTGGTTTCAAGTCGTGTGGGATCCAATTTCCTTGCTTTTGGATGTATCCCGTGACTTTAAGTCATTTCAAAATAGCTTGTTGAGTGACTTCAAATGTTTCTGCTAGCTCTTTTTGCATTTAACACGAATTTTAATCGAGTAAAGTTTCTAATTTTTCATTTTCAATCTTTCTCGGTTGACCCGAATGCTCCTTGTCCTGAACACTAAAATCACCACTTTGAAATGGTTAAAATCATTCTCTGCAAGATTCATTCGACAGTGCAGATTCATCATAAACTTTCACAATTATTCAATGTGCTTCAGCTGTTATTTTCTTCCAATTGAAACAAAAAATCAACTTCCCAAAAATGGTGCTTTTTTTGGAACGGAACTCGACATTTTCAATGCAGTAAATGCTAAACTTGTTGTGCAAAACTCAAAGGCTTATAAACAATATTTAGTTGACAGATGTGGACACTTCACGATACAGCAAAAAACAGCTGTTGCTATCAACCATTTATAGCACATAGCGCAATCTTTTGAAAGTGAACCAAACTAAGTTGTACATGCAATACAATGCATTCATCAACATAATTATGAGATAAATTTCTATAAATCATTTATCATTTTGTGTTTTCACATGGTATATTTCATTTGTCATTTTTAGGAGATTGCTTGCTGAGGGTGCTTTAATGAAAATGGATTTTGCCACTGCTGAAAGTGCATTTGTCCGGTGTAAAGATTACCAAGGCATCCAATTTGTAAAAGGAGTTTTGGAAATAAATGTACTTATAACTTTATGTATTATACAATTTATAAAAAGAGATTTCTCTCTTCAATAAGTATTCACATTTTCTTGTTCAAGCCTTTATAAGAAAGTAGCTTATATTTTTTGCCTATCTTTTTTTTACTGAGCATTTTGTTAGTGAAGTTTTTATTTTATTTTCTAACCACTAGCTATTCATATACAGTCAACCCTTGTTTATCGTGGTTCATCCATTTCAGCCTCTACTGTGATACGTGAATTTCCGCCAAATAGGTTTTTTTTATTTATTAAGCAAATGTTATGCGCTTGTTATGCATAGTTAGAGCATAGAAACTTATTTTTGACCTTTAAAATGCGTTTTTAAGAATAGTTAGAGCCCTATAGATATGAAAGAACATTTTATAGCTAACATTGCCCACATATTATTGAATATATTACACAAAATATACAATCCTATTAGACCTAATTATAAATATTGCATTTTTCAATGTTAGTATTGTGCATTGAACTATGCACACACACAGAGTTCTTACTTACTATGACTAATCTGTAAAACTGTTACGTATTTGATGATGAAATAAGTGCAAATGAAAGACAATATTTCTCCAACCTAGCCTCCCCATTATTTTCCTGTTGAAGGAAATGCTTACTGTTTGAAAAGCAAGAAGTTGAACGTTATTTAGAAAAACATTTATCCTCTTTCTGTACACATACAGTGATCTATAGAACCCCAAGTGTTTAACAGTTGAAAACAGTAAGGGATTCGTCACACTTTCTACAGCATTTTTAACCCCCCCCCCTTTTCTCTCAACTTACTCTACTATAACCCTTAAGAAGAACTTGCCTTGTGTAAACTCAGTATTTTGTTAAAATGATTTTTAAAGGAAAGAGTTTACCCTAGATCATTATTAACGCTAATAAATAAAGTGGATGAATATGTGTGACGGAAAAAAAACATGATGGAGCTAAGCCATGATAGACAAAACCCAAAGTGGTCAGGGACGACTATAGATAAATATAGTCGATTGAAGTTCATGGCTCTAAAGTACAATAGTATTTCTTTTCTACTAGTTGTTCAAAATAACAATCTACCAGTAAAAAGGAATTATATTCTACATTAATTATTTGAATAACAGCTAAGAATATTTTAAAATACTAATTGATTTCATGAAATCCTACTAAGTTTTTTTCTTCTGTAAACAAGAAAGTTAATCATTCTGTAACCTTATATAAGCATTAATGTACTAATGTAATTAAGTAACAAAAAATCACCTGTTTTGATAAACAAGATAAATTTCCCGATTATTTAAACAAATATTTACTGAGGGATCAACAGAAATCACAAAATCTTAGACACCAGAAAAAAGTTTTAGGCCCCAGACACGTTGTTTTTCAGATTTTCTGTGAAACATGGCTTCTGAAAGATTTTTTGCAGGATCTTAGTATTATGCCTTGGCCATGGTAATAAGATCATTTTAATTGTTTTATTCATCTGAGTGACCTGACGCCTGGAATTTTATAAAACTTTTTTTTATCTATACAAATTATATATCAATACTAGGGACTCTGATTTCTGCTCGCTTAGCTCACCAACCCCTGTTGGCCACCTGTGGTGGTTAAATGGCACCTACAGCAGATGGCAATCGAGAATTTTAATGCTTTTCCCCCTGGGATGTCCTGAGGACATTTCAGATATCCAGCTCCTTAAGATTGGAGGGGTAAGAGGATGGATTCTGGATGTCCTGCATTCAACGGTACCAGTATTGACCTGATAGGCTCTAACAGTCCAGAGGAGATATGGTTACAGACTCACAGAGATGGACGCTCACAGGTTTTAATATATCAATATGATTTTAAGATCAATGTGGACACTCGATACTCTCATCATACTTTTACCTGAGATTATCAACAGCAATGAACTTGAAATTTTTAAATTGTCGGGGGTTATGCAACATCAACATGAAAGAGCATTTGGTAAATTTTACAAAACACTTGTTATGTTGAAACTTTAAATATGCCAGACTAAAGTGAATGTAAAAACATGAAAAAAAGTATATATATATATGTATTTTTTTATTTTTTCAATCCTTATAAAGATTTCTGCCCGAAATTACTCAGCTTTTCTCTTTTTCCAACGTTTTAAAAGTTAACCGAGGCTTATTTAACCATAGTGTAAAAATGTTTTCAATGAAGTATGAAATGAATATCTTGTGCAACTAAATAGTAGGTGCCAGAGTAATGAAACAAAATGCTGTATATGAATGCAGCAATTGGATTTCTGTTGGATAATTTTTCTTGAAAAATACCCAATGCAAATGGTTTGATTTGAATTATTATTTAATTTTATTTAAATTTATGGAATTAAAACTACCTATTCACTATTGATGAAAAGATGAACATTGATTGTCATCATATTTTGTGTTTTGTCAAAATGTGTTACATTTAAAAATATTTAAAGTAATATCTTCAATACCTGTGCACAGCACGAAGATAACTTAAGAGTGCAGCTACTGTGAAGCTTTACTAGTCTTATTGAATAGGTAAATATTTTTGAAATAATAACACTAGGAGTTTAAAGACATTGCTGATATCTTTATGGTTCGAAAATCATCCCCTGGTAATGAAAATTTAATTTATTGTTAAACCATCAATTAATTTTAAAACATTTTTTAAGCAATAAACTTTTGTCTGAAGCTGAATAAATGAAATTAGGACTTAAATTTCATTATTATTATTATTATTTTTTTTTCACAGAATGAGACAGTTAAACGAGCAGAAGTTCAAGCCTATTTTAAAAACTATGAAGATGTGGATAAAATATATTTGGATACAGACAGAATGTATGTTCTTTGACTTTTTATTTCTTAATGTCTAATGTAATTTTTATGCATATTTCTCATTGATTTTTTTTTGTTGTTACTGCTTTATGTTTAAGAGTAGAAAAGACTGGGTACACTTGAACCCCTTTTTTGTTAGAGCTCATAACTTTTATTTGATTCAATGGAACTAAGCAATCTCACTTTGCTTATTTAGAACACTTTTCGACATCAGAATGCTCTGCAATTTTTTAAATTTATGTATTAGAATAAAATATTTTTAAGAAAAACCCCAAAAGTTGGTAAACGGATCAAGTCTTTGTTGTTTACGGAGACTTGATCCTAGGGAGAAAATAATTCTTATAAGTGTTTGAATGCAAGTCAAACATTTATTATTGAAACGGGTATTATTTACTCAAAAAAAAAAAAAAAAAAGAAACAAAGCAAAAACAAAAGCTATTAAAACTAGTATTTAACAAACAAAATGAGCTCTATTGTAGGAAATAACTAGATACTAGAATACTGAATAAACTAATACTTTTCCATCAGTCTTGATGAAGAATTAAGTGAAAATTAAGAAATACCGTATTTTCCTGCAAGTTATTCCCTGTTTATGTCTTAAAAAGGTGTGGATTATATGCTGCTGCATATTATCTGTGCTTTTTCTTTTTTCAACACGTATGTAGTGAGCCTCAATTTTCTCCAGGAATCACCAACAGAAACTGCTTCAGTACCTAAGTTATTTATTTTACATAGCTTGAACTTTTCTCTTACATGACTCAGGCTGTGTAAGATAAACAGCCCTACAGTCATGCAAGGAACAATCTTTATTTGCCTTAGATTAAACCATTAGCTCCATTGTTAGGACTCTTTGTATTTAAGTAAGTAGCGTACTATAATCACGATTTCAAGAAGAAATCATTATTTTTAATTATTAATTTTGATTATACCTTAAAAGTTATTATTTCTTAATGTTTTTGATTTAGTTGCTAAAAGTGTATGTTAAATCAAAGCAACTTCGTTTTTTGACATATTATCCGAGGATTATACAAAGATCCTTATTATATGCCACCACATATGGGTCATTCTCTAGAAAACGTAACTTTTAAACAAATATTTTTCAATTTTGAAAACTTTTGTTTTCTTTTTTTTCCTTCTTACATGAATGTGTTACCTACTAGAAGTAACCATAAACAATGGCCCAGCTAAGTTCCAATTTTTTTACTTAAAATAAATAAATAAATAAATAAATAAATAAATATAAATAAATAAATAAAAATAAATAAATAAATAAATAAAAAAAATTCCTTGTTCATAGAAATAAAAAAAAGGAAAAAAATATTTACAAATCGAGGCCAGTTTAATATCAGAGTAGTTATTTTGTTAATTTTGCAAATAATCAGCTATTTTAATGATTAGTGGGAATACAATATTTAGCTCTCTTAATTAAAGTACGATTTAATTAGTTTCTAATGTATGTTAAAAAATAGTATTTAAGGTCAGTTGGGGTAAGTGCGGTCTTGGGGCAAGTGCGGCTGAGATTAATAATCAGAAACCGGGAATATCTGCAAGGCTGCTGCCATCTGGGTAGCTTGGTAAACGTTATTACTTTGCACTGCGTGCGTTAGATCGCACTACTTGAATGGTAACTCTACGCCCTCCCTCGTTTCCAAACTTTTCTCATTCCCACTACAGTGCCATGTTGTTATGGTTGGAGAAATCATCGTTTCTTTTGTTGTTGTTCTCACTTTTTCGTGCTTCCAAAACGTAAGTACAACTATTTCGTGTCTACTTTTCGTATTTTTAAAACTGAGATTTATTATTTTTTACTTTCAAATCAATTAATTTTAGGGCTGCACTTGCCCCAGAAAATTATATGACTGGGAAAGTGCGGCCGGAAAAAAAAGGGCAAGTGCAGCCTCGCATTTTTTGGGGCTGCACTTTCCCATTAATCTGGCAATGTTGTTTTATGACAGACATAATTTGTTCGCAACGATTTAATGAAGCAATGTAATTAATTTGTGATCCTTCCGAAATTATTTGAGGAGTAAGAAATTGATAATAATGAAAATATGAGTTTATAAGGGAAGATTCACATGATGAAATGACAGCCAAAGAAATGATTGCCACAGAGCAAAAACAGCAAGAAAATATCATTCAATGGGGAAGGCATCCAACGGAGAGAAAGGTAGGCGACTGGGTTCTTGTGAGATTTTCTACAAAAAAGATGACTAAACATTTCGTAGGACAAATTACTGATATTAATGATGATAATTACTCTGAAATTAAATTTTTGAAGTTAAAAACGGCTGGCAATTATAGCACTGTGTTTAGTTATCCTTCAAGAGACGACGTTAGCGAGATCCAAGACGACGACATTGTATAAATCCTTCTAAATCCCTCTTCAGATCGTAGAGGAAATTTGATATTCTAAGTAACGTTTTCAGAATATAATATAAATTAAATTGTTAATTACTATACTAAGTGTACTTATACAAAAAAATATGTTTAAGTTCGCCAAAGACATGTTACCTTTTGTCAGTTGTATAGTTACCTTTTGTATTATTAAGTTAATATTTTATAAGTTCGTTGATATTCAAGTTTTAAAGATTATTCCTTGATATGCAATTTATGTTTTTGTTTTTTTAAGCTTATTAGCATAATAAAAGTTATATTTCATGTTCCTTATTTAATCTAAAATAAAAACTTCATATTTTTTTTAAATAATCCATTGTTTCTTGAACGTTCTTCATTTTACATTGACAGGTTTCGTTGGGAAAAATGTAATAACTTCCCAATGAATAGGTGAAAATTAAAATAAAAAAATTGTTTTTAATCAGGAAAAAATACTCTATTGATTGCACTTGCACCTTATTTTCTCAAAAGGTTTGAAAAAAAAAATTCAGACAGGTGATGCTCTTGCCCCACTTTTATTGAGAAAGTGCGGCCCTAGTGCACAATAGTTTAAAATGTTTTTTTCAACTTTTTTACTTGCAATGATTTTAACACGCTCATGTCTCGGGAAACACACTAAAACAGGTAACATACGAAATAAAAATTAAAAAATTTGTATCAAGTCTTGTAATGTCTAGGCCTTAATAAAGTCGAACTGTACAATTTAAGGACTGCACTTCCTCCAACTCACCTTAGTGAATTTGAGGATGTACTAGCAATTTATAATTTTGGTAGAATGCCTATTAATGATGTACTTTTCCTCCATCATTTATTTTCACCTCAGAAATAATGACATTGATAAGATCCGTCACAGAGGTAATTAATTTTCCGTTAATATATGTATCCTAATAGATACATATATATGATTAATGTATCCTAATAGATACATTTTTCAGGGATTTTTTTTTTCTTCCTTGCTACAATCTGCACATGTCAAGCATATGAAAACATGTTCACTTCTTTTTTTTTTATTAATTTACATCCCTGAATTCAAGTTCACGGAGGTGAGAAGTCAGAATAACCATACTAAGTCGATCATACATAATCTATCTTTTTGTTTTTCGACAAAAATCTGACACCTTTAACTATGGCTGAAAATAAACAAGGGGGCTCCCTTGTATCATGGAAAATAAAATTTGATGTCATTACTGCCACGTGTTAATGAGGAATGGAATTTTGTGTTTAGGTAATGGAGGTGAGAATTTATTGTGTGACATGACTTCTTGTCCTTCTAAAACGAACTAAAACACAATATTAAAAAATTAAATATGCTTAAACAAATAGTATTTGCAACACTTGTGAAAGGACTAATCAATAAATGAGTCTTCAATAAATCAATAAATTCTTCAATAGACCTTTAATTAAACAAGTTATTAAGCAACATAAACAGTCACACAAGGTGTGTGACATGCTGCAGAGGTGAGAATTCACATGTTGTGAACCAAAAATATACTAAAATAAAAATAATTATTTAAAAATTGTTGACTGGTTTAACCGCCAAACTATTGACGGAAGATCAAATTTGAGTAATTTTTTGAAATTATGTTTATTTATGTCTAGTAAATACAGAAATAAAATAAAATTTCCAGAAAAATTTTTTTTACTATGTTTTTCAGTGTGTTCCATTTTTGGAACATTGGCGCTTTGCATGAAGTTTTTTTTTTTCAGAGAAATTTTTTAAACTAAGAGGTTTTGAATGCGGTTTTTATCTTAGCATACTTTATTAAGGAAAAAATAATATTTTAAATTGCATCTATGTACATACCAGAATTCAGAAAATCCAATACAGACCCCCCATTCCTTCATTGTATCTCTTGATAAGATGAGGTTGTGGCACATCTATCTTGCATTTCTGCGCATTTGAGTAACGTTTTACAAATGCAAGTGGCTCATGTGTATAACAATTAGATGCTACTGTAACCACTGCATTATCATTCCAGCTGCACATGTACACTGTTCCATCAGATCGATAGTCAAAATTTCCTCGATCTTCTTTAGAAAGGGCTTTTTTGGATTTCAGTGGACAATGGCCAGTTCGCTTTTCACGAATTGTTCCTGTTGCTCGTACACCTTTTTTTGATTGCTGAGAAATTAAGTCATATGATGTAAAAAAGTTATCAAAGTATACTTCATGCTTAGACGTGTCAGTCAAAACTGATAATAGATCATTTACAACTCTGGATCCTAATTGCACGTCAAGGGATCCTTCTTTTTTGCCTGAATAAATCTCCATGGAATATGGGTATCCACTTGAAGAGTACAGCATCCAAATTTTGAAGCCGAATCTTATTGGTTTTCCTCTAATAAACATTTTACATGAATGCCGACTGTAGTAGGGAACCATAGATTCATCTATGCTCAATTTTTCATGAAATGCACCAAATTGTTGAAAGTTTTTACACAATTCTTCATAAATAGGGTATACTTTTCCAAGTTTGTCATTTTGTTTTAATTCATGGTTGAACATCAAATGAAAGTTGTTTTTTATTTTTCGAAAACGATTTCGAGGCATAACTGTTGGTACAATTGGCACAGATGTATCTTCTGCACTGCTCCAATACATATCTTCAGAAGGAACGGAATGGTACCCACTCAATAGCAGCAAACCAAAAAAATTGTAAGATTTCATCTCTGTCAACATCTATTGATTCTCCTTTTTGCAATGCATACAAGTTTGTCATATTTGCTAAGTGTTCAACATACTGCAAAGGTAAACTTTTAAAAAATAAATCAAAAGGAGATAAATCCACTATATTCGGAAATGTGTGTCGAAGCGGTTCAATACTTTCTGACGAAATCAGTTACTGAAAATTAGCTTTCTTCTCCCAAGTTAAATCCATTTTCATTCTTTTTCTACTTTTATTTCCTGATAATTCAAACTTTTTCTTTTTTTCCCGTTTTCATTCGCTTTTTACTTTTATTATCTAATGATTTCAGACTTTGTTCTTCCTCCGATTTTTTTGTTAATTTTTAACGAGAGTTGGCGGAAAAAATGTCCACCTGTCCACATACATCAATTGGTGTAATAGGTTGTAACTCGTCTTCTAGAATGTCTTCTTCCTCAGTGATATTGCCTGGTTCATCAGGGGGTAATTGGCATATATCTACATCTGACAAATCCGAATCTGACAATGTCTCTAAGTAAGCCACAGCTTGTTCTACAGTAAGAAATCTTGTAGACATTTTTTAACATTTATGAACAGTTGGTATACGTCAAACAGAATTTCGTCTCGCTCGAAAACAAAGCTAGCGAATTATTGAACTGCATTTAAAATATGAAGAATAAAACGCTCACTAATATTATTTTTTAGTATCACATGACAATGCAGCTGTCCGAGCAGGTGTGGATTCGGAGCCATATAGTCCGTCAAACAGTAGACTGTTATTACTTTCTTTACTAACGAAACATCATATCCTTTCAAAATATAAACTTACTTGGTTTTGCCAACATCTGCATCAGAGTACATTCAAAATGAGAAGAAAAAAGAAACATATATTACACGATAAAGCTGAAAATTGGTACAGACCTTAAGAACATCATTATACATGAAATGTCAAAAGTCCAAATCGATCCCGGTGGAGCTAAAAATTTTATTCAAGGTCAAAGGTCAAAAAATCAATTTTTCATATATATATCTTAAACGATAATTGTTACCGAAAAAATGGAGGTTACAAAGTTTGAAAGGTATGCAATTGTGTACAAACAAGTGGGGATTCCGAGGATAGGTCATGGGGGTCATACCCTCGACCCTAAAGCTACTAAATATAGCTTAAAATGGCATTGGAGACATATTTAAAAAAAAAAAAATCCCCTTAGACCCCTTATTTGTACCCAAATTTGGTACTTTGACTATGAAATTAACGCAAATATAGTTAAGGACAACACTAAAGTGAAGTGTCAGAAGTCCCCATCGATCCCGGTGGAGCTAACAATTTTATTCAAGGTCAAAGGTCAAAAACCGATATTTCGCAAATATATCTTAAACGGTAAGTGTTATTGTAAAAATAGGGGATAAAAATATTGAAAATTAGATAATATGCACAAACAAGAGGGGATTCAGTGGATGGGTCAAGGGGTCATACCCCCCCTCTCTAAATTGATAAAATAAAGCCTAAAACTGCAATTTAGGGGCTCAAATTTCTAAAAAATTCACCCTGAAATCCCAATTTTTGTCCAAATATTGCACTTTGACCATGCAATTACCATAGAAATAATTAGAGACATCATTATAAACGAAATTTCAAACGTTCCCAACGAATCCCAGAGGAGCTAAGCGTTTTATTCAAGGTCAAAGCTCAGAAAATCAATTTTTCACAAATATCTCTTAAACGGTAAATATCTTAGAAATACAGGATACAAAGTTTGAAAACTATGCAATTATGTACATAGAAGCGGAGAATTAGATGTTGTGCCTTGGTGGTCTTACCCCCCCCCCCCCGTATGCGAAAAAATTAAAGCTGCATTTTGATGACATATTTTGTTGACGTTAAACCCCCTATTTGTGCCAGAAAATTAATTTGATCCCTTTCTGATAACGATTACTTCCAAAACCAGAAGCTGGATCTGCCCTAGGTGTTGAAAAAGCCCAATATTTGTGTCCCCCCACCCCAATAAATTATAACATTCATAAGGTATCGCAGTTTTTGAAACTTGGAAAAAGTACTGACGCTCCTTTTCTTTCTTTCGAGTGACCTCGAGAAACTACACTTGACCGCTATGCCTACCCCCTCTTACGATTCACACATCCCCTTCAAACGGAAAAGATCAAATTACATTCAGGGGAGAGTGGACGCGCTTAGATTCCTTTGTATGAACAAAGTCAGTCGCACAAGTGCCCCCTATTAATAGGGAGTGATTCTTTGTTGTGAAAAGTCGGGTTTATTGATACTATTTTTGATCTGAATATGTACCCTTAACAAATAATTCTTCAAAGATGTCGCAAGATTGCTTCATTTGCAGCAAATCTTTGACTGAAGGCGAAATTGTTACTGTTGAACGCGGACTAAAATCTTTAATTGATTCAAGTAGTGCTAGGAACGATGGGTTTGTTGAATACTTGAAAGACAAACAATCGGTGGCAGTCCATGTACAGTGTCGCAAAATGTACACCCGAAAGGGCAGCATTGCGGCAGCTAAAAGACAACGAGAGACAGAGGCCAGTACATCTCTGAGTAGTCCACCTCGTACTAGAGTCCGATCAGGTGAGACAACATTTTGTTTTAAAAACTGTTGCTTATTTTGTGGTGATGAAGCAAATGAAGAGACTGAAAAGAAAAAAAGGCAGAATATACGACGTAGAATTTGTCAAGTTGCTACTCTTTCCTTTAAAGATAATATTCTAAAGATTGCACATAATCGTTCAGATGACGTAGCAAAAACTGTTATTGCACGCATACAATATGAGTACGATTTAGTCGCTGCTGAAGCGAAGTACCATTCTAGTTGCTACACTTCATTTCAAAAGCCTTCTGTAGGTCTTAAAGCAGGTCGTCCTGAAAATCCCGCTGTTACTATGGCGATGACAGAAATATTTGATTATATTGAAAATAATGATGATTGTCAGTTTTCACTGCAAGAACTAAAAGATATTTGTAAAACTGAAGTTCCAGATGATAAAACAATCAAAAACAGATTAAAGTTAAAGTATGGCAATATAATTATTATAACCGAGAAACGTGGAAGTTTAGCAATGATTTGTTTAATAGACACTCAGCACGATATACTGAACAAAGCTTGGTACGAAAATAAAAAAAAACAGCGAAAGAGGAAAGATTTAGGATACTAAAGACTGCAGCAGAAATTATTCGAGAAGATATTCAATCTGTCGTGTGCGACACTAACAATTATCCCCCGCCAAGTCAAATGTTTGAAAATATTAATAGTGACATTCCGGAGTCATTGACTTATTTTTTGGAGCAAATTATCTTAAAAAGAAAACGATCTAAATTGGAACATTTGAAATTAATATGTACTAGTGTCAGTCACTGTATTATGGCTGCTGTTCGTCCTAGATCTTTTATCTCGAGATTACAATTGGGTCTCTCAGTCTTTTTTCATCGACGATTTGGATCTAAACGTTTGATACAAATTTTCTCGTCTTTTGGTTTAAGTGCTTCGTATAATGATACTATGGCGTATGAGGCGGCTACAGTTTTTAACCGTCAGCCACATATTTTACCACCAGAAACTGGGACATTTATTTAATACGCAGCAGACAATGCTGATATTAACGTACACACTTTAGATGGCCATAACACTCTACACATATTGGGCATAATCCAAATTATTACTCCTAGAAGTTCAGTTTTAGCAGAAGATCCTTTATCGCGAATGAAACAAATTATTTCAGCAAAAGATTTTGCAGAAAAAGCTCATGTGCCAATACAAGAGTACCACAATAATGGTGTAGTAGGATATAGTAAAATAACTGCTCAGAATTTTGCTTATGAAAGTGATACGACTTCTTTCTTACTCCGGAAAATAGATGTGTTATGGTTGTATGGGAAATGGAATAATTTATCACTACCAGGTTGGAACGGTTATATTGAAGGTTTAACAAAGAATAATATGAATTTTCAATGTCTAGAATTTTGTTCTTACCATTTATTCACCAACCTGCAAATGACTACAATACTATATACACTACTTTACTTTGTGCTTTGGAGAATACAAAGCATTATAGTCACGATGTATACATTGTTACTTTTGATCAACCTTTGTATGCAAAGGCTAGAGAAATTGTTGCTGCAGCACCTGAAGGATCTGATTTATCAAAGATTGTAATAAGACTTGGAGGATTTCATTTACTGAGCTCGTTTTTCGGAGCGATTGGTTATATTATGCAAGGAAGTGGTATCAAAGAAGTGCTTTCTTTAATTTATGCACCCAATTCTTTAGATAAGTTACTCACTGGACATAGTTATGCCAGAGCTGTCAGAGCTCACACATTACTTCATCTTACTTTAGCAACAATAATGTCAAAAGAACTTGTTATTGATGATGCTTTGCATAAAAATCTTCAAAAAACTATTGAAGATGTGCAAAATAACAGCCTATCATATAATGATATTGAAAATCTCAATGAAGCAGCTGAAGTATTATTTTTGCAATGCAATAACATATTAAAACAATATGAAAGACGAGGCTCAACAGCTAAATTATGGATTCAATATTTTCATACGGTGTCAATTTCAAAGGAGTTCATCAGAGCTGAACGCATGGGAGATTGGCAAGCTCATTTGAATTGTGTTAAAGAAATGCTTCCTTATTTTCACTCATCAGGACATTTTCCTTATGCCAAATCCGCTCATTTGTATCTCCAGGACATGCTGCAATTAGAAAATTTGATTGATCCTAGTGTTTTTAGAAGCTTTAAGCAAGGATTTTTCACTGTTAAAAGGTCGGCTAAATTCAGCTGTGGAACTTGGACAGATATGATCATTGAGCAATCGCTGATGAAATCAATGAAAACAGCCGGAGGTATTGCTCGAGGAAGAAGCACACAAGAGAGTGTCATAAGTAAATGGGTCTATAGCATGCATGCAATGAATACTGTATGCGAGGGATTGGAAGATCTTGCTAATGTAAGCATGAACACGACAGATCAGCATGTAGATGCAAGTGATTCACGTATAAAAAGAGATACTGAAGACAAAAAAAATTTTTTAGAGTGGTTTTCATCACATGATCCCTTTCCTGCAGTTGAAAACATAATTTCTATTTCAAATGGAGTCGTTGGCGATGAAAACATAAACTGTCATAATGCTCGTGAAGTTGGAATTCTTTCTATGACTAAAATGTCTGGCCAGACTTTCAACAATATTAAATTGAAACGTGTAGACAAAGTTCTCCCTCTTTTAACTGTCAGCAGCTCTATAAAAGTTCATGAGGAGAAGGTACCAATAGATCCTGTATTACTGTTTCAACGAATGAGTATTTCTAAGTACTTGGACGATGAGCTTGAAACATTTTTCAAGTATGAATTAGCTCCTTATCCATTATCACTCTTCGATGCAATTGGAATGCGTAAAACACAAAAATCAGCTATTTATGATTGCTTTCAATGTGTAAATGTTGAAATCGATAAAGAAAATACTACTTATATCATCGACGGTGGATATCTTTTACATCGCGTTGTATGGGATCGAGATGAAACATTCGATGCAATTTTTGAGAAATACGTTAATTACGTAAATAGACATTTTGGTAATAACGTTACTGTAGTATTCGACGGATATTTTGATCACACTAAGAATATCAAAGTTGTAGAGCAACGCCGTCGGATAACTAAAATATCTCCATCTTCTGATGTCATTTTTAACAAATTTATGACTGCCCAAACAAACCAGCAGCAATTTCTTGCTAACACACATAACAAGTCTCGATTCATCTCAATGCTTTCAGAAAAACTAATAGCTGCTCATATTTTAGTGAAGCAAGCCAGTAATGACGCTGATGTTCCAATAATTGAAACAGCTTTGGAGAATGTCAATACAAATACAACTATTATTGTTGGTGAAGATGTCGACTTACTAATAATACTGACTGCAAGAACTCCTACTAATAGAATTATTTACTTTTTGAAACCTGGTACAACTGGAAAAGAAGCAAAACTATATTCATCACAAAGTTTAACTTCATATCCTAAGTGTCAAGATCATATCTTATTTTTACATGCAATAACTGGATGCGACACTACTTCAGCGTTTTACAAGCGAGGTAAAACAAAAATATTTAAATTCTTTGAAAAACATCAGAATTTATTTCATTGTGCTGAAGTATTCAAAAATATCGACTGTTCTCCTGATATTATTCTTGCAAATGGAATTCGCTTTCTTGCTATGTATGGAGCTCCAAAAAAAGTTGATTCCCTTGACAAGTACAGGTATTTAAGTTTCGTGAGAAATACACGCCATAATAAACCTGTTCAATTACCCTGTCTTCCTCCAACAACTGCTGCTGCTAATCAACATTTATTTCGTGTGTACTATCAAGTCCAAGTATGGCTAGGCAATGAGTTAGACCCTGAAAACTGGGGATGGGTAATGAAAGATAACGTTTTGGAGCCAATTCAGACTCTACTGGCACCCGCTCCAGAAAAACTTCTACATACTATTTTTTGCAATTGCAAGAAGGGATGTAATCAAAATTGTGGCTGCAGAAAAGTCGGATTATTTTGTACACAAATATGCAGTAATTGCTTCGGCCAGTCGTGCTCCAATGTCGCAAAAAATGCAATCGATGCTGATGAAGATGATATTGGTGAAGAAGATATAAGTGATCCCTCTTTTTCATTCAAGCAATCTTCAGAAGTTCCAGACCAAGAAGAGGAAGAAGAAGTAAATGATCATATGACGTTTCAAGAGTTTCAAGAATAATTAAAACGCATTTTTTAAAAAATAAATCGAAAACTGTATGATAATCAAGAGTTTAAAGAATAATTAAAACGCATTTCAAAAAACAAATAGAAATCTGCATGATAGTCAAGAGTTTAAAGAATAATTAAAACAAAAATTAATCGAAATATGTATGATGATATTTGTGTCATTAATTCCGCAAAATACCCACAAAAGTGCTTTTTTTTATTTTTATTCATTTGATCATGTGAAGCATATAAGATACCTTTAAGTTAGAGCAAGAATCATCTTTAAATGACTCCAAGGATTGCAATATCTTACTGTCAAATTATTGGTGATGCTTGCCCGGAGAGGAAAAATTAGACGAGCAACTTAATAGACGTGTTTCTTTTCATGAAATAAGTAAGTACATTTCTCATTCTTTCTCTTTTATGTATAAAGTGTTTAAATTTTTGCATTTAATTTTGTTTTAAACGAAAAATATATTCTAAAAAAAGAGAAAATAATGTATATTTGAAAAAAAAAATGCTTTGCTCTTACTTTACAGAGTCATCTTATATACGTTAAATAAGGGAAAATGTACTTGTTTCACCATTTTCACATAATTTCAACCAGAAGGAGTTGAACTTCATATAAATACTTCTTTTGAACATATTGCATAATTTACAAATTAATATGTGCTTTTTATAATAACAGTTACGTTTTTGAAATATTTGCAAAATGAAAAAAAAGGATTTTTTGACCTTTGACCGTGCATAAAATGTTTATATTAAGTGGGATCGATGGGGATTTTTTATATTTCATTTATAATTGTGTATTTTGTGTCTCTGCCAATTTTCAGCTCTATGTGAATTTTTCCGATTTTTTTAAATTTTTTTGTTTATTTTGACCTTCGACCTTCCATAAAATTTTTAGTTCAAGTGGAATCGATGGGAATTTTTTTACATCTCCTTCACAATGATGCATTTAAAGTCTGTACCAATTTTCAGCACTGTGCGAATGTTTTCAATTTTTTTAAAAAAAATTTCAATTTTGACCTTTGACCTTGAATAAAATTTTTAGCTCCACCGGGATCGATGGGGACTTTTGACATTCCACTTATAATGATGTTCTTAAGGTCTGTACCAATTTTCAGCTTTATGGGAATTTTTCCGAACTCGAATGTCTATTTTGACCGGGCTATCCCTAAAAGCGCCAATGTTCCAAAACTGGAACATGCTATTTTGAAGGGGTACACCTTTTGGAAATATCATTGTACATTTCTACAAGCATTTTAAAATCATACATTGAAGTATTTTTCACAACTATAATAAATATCATCACAATTTCTGAAAAAGCCAATTTTTGGTAAATTTTATAAGAAAAAGTTGCAAAACGCTAAAAAAAACCTCATTTTTGAAAAATCGCAATAAATAATTGAAAATATATAAACATTCAAGCAGGAAATCAAAAAATACTTTGAAATAAGACTAAACTGTGTTAAAAAAAACTTGTTTATTTTAATGTTATTTCTTGTAAAAATTTTCAGTTAAATATGATGTTCCATTTTTGGAACATTGGCGGGTAAACAGTTAAATAGATATATTTTTGATGAAATTAAAAATCATTGTTAAATGAATTGTTCCTTAAAGGTTTTACTGTAAAAGGCGTGTGACAGAAAAATTACACTTTTTGAAGAATTGCATATATATGCAGGAAAATATGGTAAATATTAAAAAGATATTTAAACATTAACATAGATACTACTAGTGATGAGCAAAATTAGTGTTTTAATGTCTTAAACGTAAAAAAAATTTCAAAATTGACGCCAAAAATTAGTTGAAACTAGTGGTTCGAATGAAAAAAAAAATGAAAATTCAAGAATGATTTTGGAAATCTAAAGTATCTGACAAGCTTAAAAGCAGACTTAAAAGTTGATGTGAGGATTTATTTTTTTACAATGTGGTAGCACTTCTCCCAAGTTAGCTATTTTTAAGCAGTCGCTATTAATATAGGATTTATTTCTTTTTAACAATAAGTAGAATAAATAACCCATACTTATGTGCATAATAATATTAAAGGATACTTGATCAAGTCTCTTTGGTTCCAAACGATGAAGTATCCCCAAGTATACTTTTGAAACATTTCAAAATTTCAGCAAAAGAAGCCAAATATTAGTATTTGTCACATTTACAACATTGTTTCTAATCTTTTACCATACAATAAAAGCAATATATGCATTGCTTAGCTTTTTCACGAACGCTAGTGACCTCGTGGATCCACAATCCAAAAAAAATAATCTCACCTCTAACACCTTACAATGACACGTAACCTCACACACATGTGCGAAATGGATCACCTGACATTTGAGATGTAAACCTACCATGGCTGCTCTGCAATGTTGCCATTATTAAAATTTTGAATTATTGCAGTTTTGAGATTTAAGGGAGTGAACAAGTCTATCCTGATGGATCAAGTACCCCACTCTCCCCTATTCAATGTTTTTTAAAAATTGTCTTTCATCTTCAGTTTCTTTCTGATATATCTAAAAAATAGTGAATTTAAGATTATTATGCTGCACTCATGTTTTCTCATCTTCGTACTAAAAATTTACTATTTAGAGTATTGGCCATAGACCTTCATCGCCTGCTTGGTGATTGGTTTCGTGTATTTGAACTGTTAAAAGGAGATATGCTTGAAGTTGAAGAAATGGAGGAAGCATGGAATGGTATTGCAGACTATTATTTTGACAGGCAATTATGGTAAAATATTTGTATTGATGTATTAATAGTAAATTTACAAATTATTTTACTTCAAATTTATTTTAAAAATTCACATTTTTAGGGCAGAAGCTGTAAACTATTATGAAAAAGCTCACAATGAAGAACGCATAGCTGAATGTTGTTATATACTCGAAGATTATGCTGCATTAGAAAAGCTATTAAATGAGTTGCCTGAGAATCATAAACTGTTACCTGTAAGTGAATGTTTTCAATGCTTTCAATTTTAAATTAATGTTAAATAACACACATTCTCATATGTGCTCTTTTACTACCTGTTTAGTTTTCCAGTATTTTCAAAAATGTATTTGTTTTACCCTGCTTACTGAGTGTACCAAGTCTTAATCATCAACATTGTTTATCAAGTTGGAATTGTCAGACTTCGAGAATATTATCGTTGTATTATTTCCCAAGTGCAGTACATAGTGTATAAGTACTATTGTACTAATATTATTTTTGAGTTTCAATGTTTAAAACATGAAATGATAATCAGCAAAAATAATTTCTGTTTATCTTTTTCTGTAAAAATTAAGCAGCTTAGTAAGATATTTGGTGTTTGTATCTGTTAAAATTACAGTATAATTCTGATTTAATGATGCCCTTGGTTTAACAACTTTTCCCGGTCCCTTGACAATCGTTAAATCAAGGTTATACTGTAAATAATAAAATTCATGCATATCTCCTAATGATGTGCACATTTTTAACTGGGTACTGAATATTCATCTAAAATTGCATTTGTATTGTCATCACAATACCACATTTCTTTTGGTGCTCTATTGCCTACATTCAAAGCATGCCAACTTATAAATACTACAAAATGTCCTGTAAAGAGTAAATGTATGTCGGTGATTTTCTCCAAATAGGCCTAATAAGAGTTAAGGGCTTGCACAACTGTTAATTTTTTTTTTTTAAAACAGTGATAAACTAATGAGGTACAGACTTGGGACATTAGTTTGGAATATTTGGAGATGTAGCAAATGTAGCAAAAATAATTCAGATCACACTTTAAGTTTTATGAGATTTTGTTAAAGAAAAATTTACTGTTGACAGTTTTTAATGAGAGAATATACTGCTTTTTCAAATGAAACTTTAAAAAATTGTAAACTTGTGATTACAGGATCTAAACTAAACTAAGACTCAATGAGTCTTTCTTGAATTTTTACTCATTTTTTTAAGCAGAGTTGAAATTTAATACAAAAAAAGAAAAGAATAAACACTTTTCCCTTTAACTTTTAAGTGTTAGTCCTAAACTTGTTGTAATGCACTTTATGTTGGAAAATGTTTGTACTTAGTGTCTCTTTTTAATGCCCCCCCCCCCTTTTAGGAACTTGGTTCAATGTTTGCATCAATTGGTATGTGTGAACAAGCTGTTATGGCTTTTATTAAGGTAAGTAAATCATTTTTTCAAAATTTTGTTTTTAACTATTGTGGTTGTAATGTAGTCTGGTAAAAAGTGCATCTAGTTAACTTTTTCATACACAAGATGATGCACAAAGTAGCTTTGAAACCTGAAATCCAACCGATCATTAAAGTGGGTTATGAGAAGGCAACTGCCCCCCCCCCCTGCTCCAAGCTTTAAAAAAAATCACAATTTCCGTATGTATGTGGCTTTACTGTTGTATACTAAATTAACTGAGAAAATTTGTTTTGAAATTATTCAGTTTCATATTTAGCCCTTTTGCAGTAAAAAGAAAACTATTCTTTTTTGTTTAATAAATTCATAATTCTTCTAAAAATTAGATCATTCTTTAACTTTTTGCATTGCAGGTAGAAATATGTTTGATTATTGAACACAACTTTTAGTACTGTTGCTTAACTTTTCACCACTTCTGGGACAAGATGTGACCCAAATGTGCTTTAAAAACATAAGGCTGGGATCCATTTATCCCAGACATTTTTTCCTCTTTTTTGCTTAATGTCTAGTTTTCCGAAACAGTGAAAATAGTTACTGGTGATCAACTCTGTTTTGGCTCATTCTTCAAGGAAAACAACCAAAAGTACTCATCTAGTTACCTCAAACACATGCATTCATACTTTTCTGATGCCCTCTGTTTTAGCTTCTTCAGGGACGTCCATTATTTAACATTAGCATCATACATACAAAGAACAACATATTTTACACGCATTTCCTAAAAAAAGTGGCTGTTTTTGTATCTTCTGTCCTGATTGGAAAAGGTTAAATTTTAAATTATAACTAATGGATTCGAATTTTTTCAGTATTAATTATAAACTTTCAAGATTAAAACCTATATGTGAACTCTGAAAGTACTTTACATATGTATTGTATTTTCTTATTATTTTTTTATTGAAGAAGCCAAAATTAATATTGCTTTTCATTGATATTAAAATCATTCATCTTGTTAATTTTATGCTACTGCTGTCAGATAATTGAGCTCTTTTGTTTATTTTTTGTTCAAAAATTAGATCAAGCTTTGAGTTGTTCAATGTGCAACAAGATTTAAAAAAATATTTTATTGATAGTGTTGATAATTTTGAGGACCTTTAAGATTTTGCTGCAGATTTAACAATTTCAACATTCCCATAGAATGTGTTGAAAAGTGAGACTTAAATCATGGAATGTGCTTTTTCTGTGTAACATGATTCAATCACTAAAGGGAAGTTGACAAGTTTGTTCTATGGTATTATTAATAGTTTATAAGGGAAATATTTTTTTTCTCTTTCCTTTTGTGTGCCTAAGGCTTAATTTGTTTTATCTTGAAACATGTTTAATGTTCTAAAATTTTGTGCACAAACAGCAAGTTTGAATACAAGAGAGGGGCAATGTGGTTTCTCCCTTGTGGGAACCTTCACCAGCAATTTTTCAGAACTGAAGTTCTAAAACTCAAGTGTAGACTATTTTTTGATGAGGTTCAGGAAAAAAATGTGGTTCGAATCTCTCTCCCAGAAACTTTTCGGAATTGAAGTTTCGAAAAGACGATTAGACAATCTTCAAGGATGTTAGGAGGAGGCTGTTGGAGGCCTTCTCTCAGGCACTTTGCAAAATTTGAGTCTTAATGACACAGTTGTAGACATCTCTGCTAGTGTTAGGGAAAGAATGGATTCAGTGACTTTTCTCTGGAAAGTTTTCAAGACATAAGTTTTGAAAAGTCTAATTTTAAACGATCTTTGGTGATGTTAGTGGGAGGGAGTTTTGGAACATTCCTGTGGAATGACTGCAGAATTGAAATTCTAAAACGCAATTTTAGAATACCTCTTTCAATAGGAAAAAAATGGCTTGGGGTCCTATTTGGCTAAAATGCTGTAGCACCCCCTCCCCTTAAGCATGTGCAATCAGATATGTAGTGAAAGGTAAGTTAAAAACTCAACCACCTTTTCCTTGAAACATTTCTGGATTCGTCCTTGACACACAGACGCATAAATCATGACGCTGTAGTATACATACGTCCTAATCATGTGCTATGGGTTATCATTGAAAGGAGTCATTAAAAATTTTGAAACTATTTTACTATAATGCCTGTAATGAAATATATCATTGTTATTTTGTAATGAATTCTTTAACTGCTGTTGTATATGCATGTTTAATATTTTTAATACCTGAGGTTATATACGGTATATTTGATGGTGTGAAGTATTAGTTTTAAAGTTTGAATTAATGAATTGATTTAATTTCTTTTGAAATGTATGCAGTACTGAAAGTGTCAAGTTTTATCTTTCATGTTTAGATCTTGCTAAATTGATATTATGCAGTTTTCCTGATAAATATTGTATATTTTGTTGCATTTACTGTTAAAGTTTCAATAGTTTTTATACTTTTAGTGCAATGAAGTTAATGGTGCTATTGAATGTTGTACTACTCTTAATCAGTGGAAAATGGCTATTAGTTTAGCTCAAAAGTATGACATTAAAGATGTTGATGCACTTTTATCACAATATGCTGTATATTTAAAGCAAGAGAAATCAATATTTACAGTAGTAGAGTTATACAAAAAAGCTTGTAAATTCTTACCAGCTGCTCTTATGTTGTACAAAGTAAGTTGACTTTTTATTTATTTGAAACCGAAAATGTTTTCTGTGAACTTTTTTCCAGCTGCTAAATCTATTGCCATTTTGTTGTAGTTTGTTAAGGATTTACCCCAAAAGTATGCTGAACCATTACTTCTGAGAAAAATTTATGTTTTAATTGCTATCCTTGTGGAAGAATATAAAAGCAACAGAAAACTAGCCAATTTTGACAGAAGTGATGTAAGTAAAACCTCAAAAACATATTTTTTTAAATCAATTTGTCATCTGTAAGTTATTGTTTCTGTATGATTAAAATCCTGAATAAAAGAAAATTCTGAAAAATATTTCTCCATTAGCAAAGCACATTAAAAATTAAGTACATGAATTTTTAGAAGCAAACTGAGGGAAACTAAGGATCCTTTATTTATGGAAGTATGTCAAAAAGTAGTGATCTTTTTTATTATTTGTTTTGTATTTATTTGATCTACTTCTGCTATCAAAAATGAATCATATAATTTTTGAGTTACATTTTAACATGATATGTAAATATTCTTACCATTAGAAGAATCGCTTGCATCTGTAATACATGCTGTATGTAAAAGAATAGCTTAGTTCCAGTGGTATATTGTAACAGTTAAATTTAGGTTTTTTTACAGCAAATCATATCTAACTTTGAAGTCTTATAATTTTCCCCACATTTTAGTTAGAAAAATCTGTAGTAACTGGTATGATCTCAGACTTAAAACTTTTGACAATGTTGTGTTTGGCAGCTGAAATTCATAACTCTTTTCGACCAGACTTAGGATAGTAGTCATTGGCTACAAAGGCAAGATTCTCTAACATGGTCAACACCCTCAACAGACTTTAATAGTTGTCTCTTTTGTCTCTTAACAGATACATCCAATCATAACATTATTGCCTATACCAGTGGTGCCCAACCTATGGCCCACTGGCGAAATATGGCGCACATAGCCAATTCATGTGATCCGATGTTATGTTCAATGTTACAAAATGAAAAATATATTCTGTTACCTTCCAAAGCACATTCCGTCTATATCGTCTTCATTGGGTACTACGAATGATTGTTGCAAATTTGAAGCCAAATAGTTAGAAATTTCTTTCTAAAATACAGATGGAAACTTCGTATCAATAATATAGTCATGTAGTAATGATAATAATTTTTGGTTTTTAATTTTCTTTCCTTCTCGCCTTTTCTTATTTTATCTGTTCAAAATATTTAGATGTATTTTAATTTTATATGTGTTCTAGCCCACAAGATTTAACTTGAAACCAGGTGCAGCCTTCGGGTAAAAAAAGGTTGGGCACCACTGGCCTATACCATCAGCAGATATTTTTGCCACATGATGATAACACTTTAGCTGTAAATGATATGCACAATGCACATTGAACTGAACTTACAAATTCACTCTTAGGAAAAATTGCATAACATCAATCACTTTACGCTCAATAGTTGCCATGTTGCTAATGTGTCCTTACAATAAAGAAAGCAACAAAGCAGCTCTTGTGCATGCACTTATCTTAAATTATTGGCAAACTATTATCTTAAAGTTACTCTTGTGATCTTTAACCAATCCGACAGCACTTGCAGTTGATACTATTAAAATTTATACATTATTTTATTTACACCTTGTACACTGCGCAATGTAATTTTCAATTAATATATTATTAAAGTTACGGAGAAAAGTTTTTCTCTCAAGCTATGAAATATTTTTTATGTCACAGGAATGTTCCATATGGCAATATATTAATTATGTCTTTGTTATTAAAAATTTAATTCTTGATTGAATTGCATAAATCAGCATAGGAATAGCCTATTAGTTCATTAACCTGTGATTATAAACATATCTAATATTTTTTCTACTCCTGAGTGTTGCATGAGTTGCAATGAGCTGTGCCAGTTATTACTGTAAATTTTGAAAAGATTTATTTGTGCTTTGAAGTGTTTTATTTTTTTGAAATCATTTCTTAGTGTATTTGATATTGTGTGGAGCTGTTGAGCTACCAACTTATTTTTATTTCACATTTTGAATTAATTTTATTTTAAAGATGACAGATCTGGGTATTTCTCTTGAAGAGGAAGTTTCATTACAAAATATAGCTCCAAGGCTAATAGATGATCCCTGGCGAGGAGCTAAAGCATATCATTTTTATATGCTTGCTCAAAAGCATTTGTACCAAGGTATGGTAATTTTTCAATGTGTATATATTTAAAAATTGAATGCTGCTTTAAAATTTATTTGTGATCAGTAATTTTTTAATCACTTGAAACTTTTCTTTACATATAATTAATAGGGAAAATTAAAAATTTTCATGAAAACTTTCTTGTATTTGTCAGTGTAAAATGTCACATAATTAAATGATTATCTTAATAATCAAATACCTTTTATAAAGAAAATTTCAATAGTTTCACTAAACTAAATGAATTGATTGGAATTTTTGGAATAAGCATGAGAGTTTTAAAGATCAGTTCCATTTGTTTGTTTGATAGGAATTTTTCCCCTTTTTGACCAGTGAAATCCTATCTTTTGTAATGAAAGTTTTTTTCTGCTATTAAATTTTATCTTAATTCATTAGAGGTTGACTTTTTCCCTAATAACCAGATAAAGTTGGACCTAGAATTGTATTTTATTCTAGGTAGAAGTATGATTTTTTTATTGCAATTTGCAAGAAACATGAAATGGCATACTAGCACAAGAATACAAGAAAATCACTAAAATATATATTCCTCTTTGATAGGTTACATTGATGCTGCAATGAAGACAGCTTTGCATCTTAGAGACTATGAAGACATTTTAAACATTGAAGACATCTATTCTCTTTTAGGTATTGTTTTCATTTCTTTTCACCATGTTTTTTTTTTTTTCTGTTTATCATGTTTCTCATTCTTTAGGTTCTACTTTTTCTTTTTCATTTTATTTTTTATATTTGGGATATCCAAGCTTCAAATATAATCTTTTTATTAAATATGGCAATAGGGGAATGTGAGGCAAAGTAAAATGGTAAAATATTTACCCCCCTCTCTCGTAATATTTTAACTGTGCAGTTGTAGGCTATTCCAGTTAGAATAAAGTTATCTCTGAAGATCAAAACATGATACTCGTACTATGATATTTGATGAAAGTCAAAAAAAAAAAAAAAAAAAAGTTATAAAATAATGAAGTTATTATAATTAATATTTTTAATGTTGAGACCTATTAATATTTAGTGCAGTATTTACTTAATTAATATTAAACTTATTTTAATTTTATACATTTTTTTTTTCCAATTTGCCAAGTGCTTTGTTTAGTTACTTCTAAACTGATACTGAAAAAATATAGCTGTTAAGTACATGGGGTTAAACTGATGCATGCATTAATTTTCTTAAATTAACATCTTTTCTCTGATTTTTCTTATAACATTTATTGATTTTATCTAATTTTTAAATAATATCCTTGTGCATAATTTCATACTATCATTTTTGTTTTCCTGTTTAGCACTTACAAGTTGTGCAAATAGATCTTTTGCTACTTGTTCATCTGCATTTATGCGTCTTGAAGCATTGGAGAACTTATCCAGTGATGAACGGAACAAATACGGGCAGTTAGCCGCTGAAATTTTCATAAAGTGATTATGTATTTCATTTGTTATTTAGTTGTTTATAGAACCCTGTTTTTTAATCTTTCAGTACAAAATTATTTTCTTGAATCTATAAGGTTTGCCTAAATGAAAAGTGGACACCTACGATAACGTCAGAATGAATAATTCAATTACAGCGCCCATGCACAAGTATATAAAGGGTGGTATGCGGTATGCATTTCAGATGTTATTCAGCGGTCAATCCTGTTTGCAGTAGAGGAAATTGTACAAAAGGATAGTCGTGCTATCCATAGACGCATTCAGATTGGAAAAACGCTCGGTAGTATGGTTTCTGGTTGCAGAAGGGGAGCGTAAAGCGGACATCTATCGGCAAATGGTAGCAGTTTATGGCGACCGCTGTTTTGTTGGCATAATTAGAGTTAAGTTTAAATATCCAATATTCTGTTTAAGAAATTTAAACTAAGCTAACATTAAACGGCCGTGAAATGTCAAGTTGGAGACAAGCAAAAAGCATATTTCAGAAAAATTCATTTATTTAAATATGACTAGAAAATATAGTAAACATCCCTGTAAAAAGACCCCCAAAATATCACAACAAATGAGTCCAATATAATAAAGGATAAAATGTTACCAGTCTGTAGATGAAGTCACAGGTCAGTTCTAAGTTGACAATCCCAAAAATGCACAAAGTTGACCGGATTAAACTTCGGGAACACAGCACTTATCTTGACAGGAAAACCACATGGGAAGATTCGGTGAACTTATCCAGAAGAACTCATAGAACTCATTTCCCCGGCAATATCAATTTGCCGGACACAAAATAAGCACTTCTTCACCTGGACTCATTTCATTACCAGGACTTGAAATTCCAAAACTTGAAACTCCAAAACTACGTGATTAATGCATCACCAATTACATGCCACAGACTCCCGCTAGCATAGCTTGGAAACCCCCCCCCCCCACACGTGAGCTGAACTAGGCCTCACGACAAAAGCAAAACAACCGGGGATCGGAGAGAGAGAGAGAGTGTTGCCACTCACCTCAATATATATATATTTCATCAGCCAATGAGATTGCATGCCTCGATGACATCATGATATTAACTTGAACTACAACTCATTTGTTTATTCCACTGCCACAAATTTTCGTACTCCCTCTGTGGTACATGCGGTCTTAATCAAGTGGAATTAAGGTCAAATCATCATGTGACAACTCAACTTTCTCCGAATCGACACATCGAAACACGCAATCTGCAATGGATTAAGAAAACAGTCGCCATTAATTATGGCATGGAGAAAACGTCGATTGAAGTGTCAGCACCAACTAGTTGAATTACACTTTTACCAGACTGGGCTAAAAGTAGGTAACAATATTCAACTTTAAAATATTTTCTTTAAATTATCGGCTGTGGACCGAGAATAAATAAAATAAAATAATATTTTATGCCAACATGTTTAGGTCGTATGGCTGTAAACAAGTAGTGTAAAAGTTTTCAAGGAGGGCGGTAAACAACATCAGATCTGCCGAGATCGTGCCAAGCAAACGTCACGATCACCAGTGATTCCATTGCCTTCTTAATGAAATGATCCTAGCTAATCAAAGGATTATGACCTGTGAAATCAGTGACAAACTCAACCTGAGTAAAGGAACGGTTCACACTATCACTCATAAACATTTGAGATACAATAAAGTGTGTGCAGAATGGGTACCAAAAAACCTGACCCTTGGTCCAAGGGTCAGAACAAGTCCGGGCTTGTCACTCTGTGACTTCCACATCTTTGTGCCACTTAAGAGAGCATTGCAGGGTAAACAGTTCCATTTGGACGATAAAGGGAAGGAAGCGGTGCAGGACTTCCTCAGGAATCAGCCCCAATCTTTCTACAGCAAAGGCATTGACCTGCTGCCGCAACGCTGGGACCTGTGTTTCAACGCCCATAGTAATTTCTTTTGATTTACATTAAAAGTATTATTTTTATTCAACGTGCCCTCTTTTCATTAGGGCAAACTTTATAGAATTTGAGGTAAATATTTCAACTTGATGCTTTTTTAAGCTGTCTCTGAGTGAAATTATAATTTGAAATTGGATAGTCTAGTGGATAGGGTATCTGACTTCAAATCAGAGAGTGCTAGGTTTGGAGCCCGACACTGCAAAATATTCACCAAGTACCTGCAGACTACATACTCCTAAAATTCTCCTTATAATGGACAGAGTTCCTGGAGACTCTCCATGACCTTCAGAACTATGCCTTAACTGTAGAGTTGTGCTACCCTCTGTCAAGGCCAAAGGTCAGACTCTTCACTGGAGCCTCTCCCTTCTGTCTTTAATCCATACTGGCTATGCAGATGAGGCTAGGACTCCAAAGTGACATAAATAACAGCAAAAGTTAAAAATTTTAAAAGGTTTTTATTTTATCCTTATGCAATTATTTTATTCCTTCGGTAAATCATTTTTGCATCACTGCAATACATTAGAAAATAAACTTAAGCTACACGCAAATTACATCTAACTTACACTTGGATATTTTAAGAAAAACTGCTACAAACAAAGGGATAACATTCTTTAGACTTTCATCTGAGTTTAAAAATGGTTTGTTAATTTTTTCTTAAAAACATTTTACAAAACATTAGTGCCAGTTTTTTGACAAAAATCTTCAGTGATCATTTTGCTTTCACTGAGTGATGATGGGTGATCGAGATTTTTCGTAATAGGCCTAATCCATGGCATTTCAGGCTAGCAAAGAAAAAATTCTTACCTTAACACGCTCTGACGTTTTTGAATTTTACAATATGTTAAAATTCAGTAATATCAAGTTACAGTCTTATTTTTGTTTTTTCCCCAAAATTTCCTGGCCCTAGATACAGCCCACCAAAGAAGGCAACCGGGGCCCAATTTCACATTTGCAATTTTCAACAAAATTTTTAAACTTCTTTATCTCTGGAACGATGTATAACATTTTGATACTTTTTTAAAAATTTTAATTACTTAAAAGGTATTGTGTTTTTTTTAACAAAATTCATTATTTGAAAATAAATGTTCAATTTTCTTTCTGACAGCCTTCTCAAAAGAAAATGTTTAAACCGATTGTTAAAACTTGATATGTTTGGTATTTCTAAAAGACATACATACTAAACATAAGTTCAGGTTTGCTTTTACAAATTTGAGCCAGAAGTCTTGTAATCCTAGCTCAGACCAACCAAAATGAAATTACGAGGGCTATCCAGAAAGTAGATTACGTTTTGGAATAAAAAATAAACAAAGTATAGGAAATTTTTTTTATTATATACAGATGAAAGCCACTCTCAAATACTACTTTTCCACATAGTCACCATACAAATTAAGGCATTTATCGTAGCGATGTACGAGCTTGGAAATTCCTTCGTCGAAAAATTCGGCCGCCTGCGCCTTCAACCACTCCGTTACCTCTTCTTGCAGCTGTGCGTCGTCATCAAAACGCTGCATAGCCAGCCACTTCTTCATTGCTGGGAATAGGTGGAAGTCGCTCGGTGCCAGGTCGGGACTGTACGGTGGATGAGGAAACAACTCCCACTTAAAAGATTCAAGAACTTTACGAGTGACATTTGCCGTGTGGGGCCGGGCGTTGTCGTGAAACAACAAGACCTTAGAGCTCAACATTCCTCTGCGCTTGTTTTGAATTGCTCTTCTGAGTTTTTGGAGAGTTTGGCAATACCTTTGAGAGTTTATTGTAGTGCCTCTTTCCAGGAAGTCCACCAAAATCACACCTTTTCTGTCCCAAAAAACAGTCGCCATGATCTTCCTTGCCGACATTGTTTGCATGCATTTCTTGGGTTTTTGGGGAGAACTTGTGTGCCCCCACTGCATTGATTGCAATTTCGTTTCACAGTTCACGTGTTTCACCCATGTTTCGTCACCAGTAACGATGCGATCGAGTAAAAAGTCACCATCCTTATGGTAAGCGTCCAAAAAGTTCAACGCTGCAGCCATTCGCTGATTTTTGTGGTCCTCTGTCAAGATTTTTGGAATCCATCTTGCACAAAACTTGTGGTAACCAAGCTTTTCGCTGATGATTTCGTGCACCAAACTTCGCGAAATTTGTGGAAAACTTAAAGAAAGTTCCGTTATTGTGAAATTTCGATTTTCCCGGACTTTAGCATCGACTTTTTCGAGAAGTTCGGCGTTCACTATGCTGGGTCTCCCACTTCGATCTTCGTCGTGAACATTGGTTCGGCCATTTTTAAATCTTATGACCCACTGACGCACTCCACCTTCAGTGATAATGTTGTCCCCATACACTTCACAAAGCTGCCGATAGATTTCTATCGGTTTACAGTTTTTTGCAGTCAGAAACCTTATTACTGCGCGCACCTCGCAGCTCGCGGGATTTTCAATTAACGCAGACATTTCAAACCGTCACAGTATCTGAACGAACACAGCACGAACCTCTCACTAGCACGGCTAGATGCAGACTGAGCTGCGCAACGCTTTGACCCCAAGATGGCCGCGCTAGCCCCGCCCCTAGCGGACACAGACGAAAACGTAATCTACTTTCTGGATAGCCCTCGTATTTTGTTTTAAAGACCACGTACACATCAGCTTGGCATGATTTAATGCATTGCTTGGTCCTGATGTGACATTATACAAATTCAATATACCAGGCACCTACGGTGGCCTAAGCAGCTGTAATGTATCCAATTATCTTCCTATTATTACTTATAATTTATAATATTTGATTGTAGTATGTCTGTGTTTTCTGAGGTAATGAGTGTTAATTCTAGTTACTGCTATGTTGAATAGAGCATTTTTAACGCAGAAAAAACAATTATGTAATACATAATACTGATTAATTACAAAAATACATTAGAAATGCATCGAAAATAAGCAGCATTATAAAATACTACTAATAAACTACCAAGTTTAGAGTTTTTAGAAGCAAATACTGCATTTATTTTAACAGTTCATTTGTAAATTAATTCCATTCTTCGTTCATTAGCAGCAAAATATTCAATTACAGAATCGAAAAATGTGTATCTCTCTTTCAGAGCATTTAACAGTTCACATTCAATCAAGTTCAGTCCTAAATTAAAAAGCCACTTTTGTCCTGTCAAAATCCAAAAAAAAAAAAAAAAAAGCCAAGAACCCAGATGATTTAAAAAAAAAAAAAAAGCTAATCTGGCAACCCTGCAGTTTCCCTTTGCTTGGAACTGCTTACATGGTTTTGAATCTGAAGGAGCGCCCGCAGCTGCCTTTTATCATTGGATAGGAGCCAAGGCAACATTGTGTTGTCATGGCCACACCCTCCTTTTGTCCTCATGCATGAGCTGGAGTGTGGTTTTTCTTTTTCCATTGCCTGGGGATACGTGCTGTAGAAAAATCACTGTTTGAAACTAATAAATGTTTTTTCAAACTTATTTTCAGTGAAAGTCAAGATAAGAAAAACTTTGTAATTCATACTTCCTGTCAGTTATGAGCATACAAATGAGAAAGGAAAAGCATTTATTTCTCATTATCCACAAGCTGTTCCAGATTATTTTATAATTCTTTCAATTATTGATGAGATCTCTTTTAAAACTTTCAAGAAATTCTTTTGAATTCCAAACGAAACATACATGAACATTTTCATCTATTTTTAGTGCTTTTTTATAGTTTTTTTCTTTTATAAGACGAGTAATTTGCATAGTAAATATAATTTAAAGCATTTTTTTTTTTGAAAACATTAATGTGAATCTATTACATAAAATATAGTAGATCACTGATTAGCTGAACAGCAATCAACTGCCATGTCCAATCATCCAAACTCCGTTGCAGTTCGTTTTTTTGCATTGATTAAAATGTTTTTGCATGCAAAATAAAAATATCCTGGATATTAATGTATCACATCAAACAATACAAAGAGGCTAAAGAGAGGAAATTAGGGTCAAGACAGCAGAATTCCTGTTTATGTCTAGTAGTTAATTAACAAGTAGTTAAAATGGTATCACAGATGATCCTGGATATTTTTTCAAATGAGGCAGTGAGAAGCAAAGGGATGTAAGTGCCAAAATTTAAAAATGAAGATAATCAGTATAAATGGTAGGTGAATCTCTCCTCTGTTTTGGGGCAAGAGATAGTACTTGTAGCCTTGATAGATGCTGCTGTACAGCCTTGTTTAGAAAGAAAAACTCAATGAAAGTCTTCCAAGGACTGCATGTTTAAACACGTTTCATTCAAAACTTGAAATTGTCCTCTTACATCCCTTTGCTTCTCACTGCCTTAAATGTGATTGAAATTCTTTAATCGGTTGAAGATATGAAAGAAACTGAGAAAAATGAAAAATAATGTTCTGAAAGTAAAGCAGGTCCATTACGTACAACTAAGCATTTGAATGTTTAGAAACATCTTTGAAATTGCTCAAACAACAGACCTATTCAACAAATGACCTTGCTCAACTAACAAATCCTATTGAACTGATGTTTTTAAGAAGTTGTGAGATACCTACTTTGTATCTACATTTATGCATGAAAATATTAAAAGATAGGATGAGCCTATTTTAGGCTGTAGGGATCCATGGGGCGTGGCTCATCTCCTTTGTACACATAAGGATAGCTTGTTGATGATGAAGCATAATATTTTGCTATTTAGAATTTCTGAACACACCTTAAGCAAGTAAAACTTTTTCAATTTTGTTGACATTTTTGGTTTTCTGCAAAACTTCTTTTTAGATCAAATTATAAAAAGTCAACTTATTAACTTTCTTTAAAGAATTGCCTTAAATATAGTACTGATGTGGTATATTCTTCCCTTTCATATTATAGGCACCCTCCAAAAGATAGTCGAAGTAATGTTGTTCATTGCAGAGGCTGTGCAGATGCTATTCCTGATTGGTAATCATGTCTTTAATTTTTTATAATTGGTTTGATTAAATTTTAGTATATTTCCTGTTCAAGTTGCAAGCGCATAAATGTCTTAATTGTTTGTTGTTATAAATCCCCATTACGCATACCAATTAACTCTTAAAGCCATTATCCTATGATTGTACATCCAAAAAAATGTTTCAATATTTTGATTTTATTTCTCGTAATAAACCTGGATATTTCTTAACACACCTAGAAAACTTCAGCAATTTGTGTAAAATAGTTTTCAAATTTTTATGCTTAGAAACCCTTTGTCCTGAGATCAGTCAGAACATTTAATACTGTCTAATCGGAAGTCAACTTATCAGAACCAGGCTATACATGCTCCTATTCTTTTGTGTCTGTTTATTGGTCACATACATTCTACTTTAGCAAAATTGATCAGAGATGTCTTGAATAAGCAAAGTTCTTAAATATAGTAAGCTTTATGCTAAAGTATAATTGAAAAAGCCATTGTAAAATAAAGCATACATTATCAAGAGAATGCATGATTTTGCTATTTCAAGGCTGCAATGGAGCCTTTTCATCAGTGCTAAAAGCTCAACACACATCAAGAACGTCATGAGAAAACTGAATGTCAACCACATGGACACCAGTATATATATCAAATGGGTCAACCAATAGGAATTCATGACAAGGGACAAAAACCAACCTGTTCGCGCGCTACAGCTCAGCTACGGAGCATGCAGCACACTGGGCAGGGGGTGGGACAACCAGTCAGAAGCCAGGAAACAAAGAGAACGGGAGAAACGAACAACCCAAAAAAGCATTTATAAAAATTGCTTTTAAATAGCAAGAAAGAAATTGAGAACTGAAAAAATCATTGACGGGTGAATAATTTTTCCAAACATAGTAAATTTTCCAAAAATTGAGTTCATTAACCAAAAAACATTTACAAATAATTCTAACAGATGAAACAGTAGCCAGAAGTCCAACAATGCTGAGTTATGGAAGAACAAACACATTTTCTATGTTTGATGTAATTTTCTTGCTCTTTCCGACAGTGCTTGACAGCATGGAGAAAAAGGTGGGAAAAGGTGGAAACTAAATGCAGTCAACTCTCAATAACTCGAATATTCTTTTAGCTCAAAGTTTTCATTCAGTCTCAAAATAGTTTTCTGTTTTCAAGACAAAGTTGTCTTTATATCCCAACTGTACTCCTTTCAAGTCAAAGTTTTTAAGAAAGTTATGCTTCAAAATGCAGCAAAATAAGAAAAAACAGATGTCTTTTTCCGTTTAACACATGACTTTGCTTATCAGCTTGTATGAAAGGGATAATTATTTTACATAATGCTCCATGGAGGTGTGGGGGACCTCAGGGTGAAAACAAAACAAAATAGTTTTCCTTAACGTGTAGTGTTTCAAGATTGTGAAAAGTAGCTTATTGGGCTACTTTTCACAATATCTGATGACCTAATATTTTATTGCAGGTTTACCTTTGAGAGACTAGGACAAAATCATATTTAAAAGCTGTAGGAACTAAAGTCAAGAGCGAAGAAATTGAACCTATGACAGAAACAGTAGTTGAAACTGCTTTTAGAACTGTAGTTTCATAAGCAGCAGTGATAACAAAGCTAAAGTGATCGATAAATGGGATCATTTTAAAGTGGACTGAGCAGAAATGAAAGATTACTTGAATATTGTGTAAAATGTAACCACAGTAATTTCTGGAAGGAACGCTGTGTGTGTTTTTGGAAGTGCCGCGTTTACAATTGACTTCTTTTTTTGCCCTGATTTTAGTCCAACTGTCTTAACTAAACAGTAAAAAAATAGATACTGCCATAGTCTGATACAATTATATATTACCTGCCCATTAATTAAAAACTTAAATTACATTTAACGACTGACTGTTCAAAAGTGCAGAAACGGCCTATTTGGGAGTTTTACCTGCAGTTGTTTGCAAGTACGTTGAGTCTCTTTCTTCAAAAGAGAATGCAATGTAAAACTTTAAAAGGAATGTAAAGAAGCAAAAAGTGGAAAACCTGTATTTTATTGATGCTAGTTCAGAGTAAAAGCAACAGATAACAGAAATTGTATTCGCAAAAACAAACCATTCAAAGAAGCCCCCCAAAATGACCTTTTGTCATGCAAAAATATGATCATTCCTCATTTTTGAATGTAAACGTGATTATAAAATTTCATTTTCTTCTTTAATAAAGACTTAATTGGCAAAAAGAAATAAAAAAAGAAAAAACAAGGTAAAACGTTTTTGATTTTTCTCCAAAAATGGTTATAATTAAGTTGTAATAATTAAACTGTAATAATTATCATGATGCTACTAATTTTTCACTAACGAGATTTTACTGTATTAGGAGGGCGCCAGACTCAAAAAGGCTAAAGAGGAAGCTGAAGGGTCATTTCTAACAATCGTTATTAATTTTAACATAATTCTTGTAATAGTTTTTTTTCTGAATTTTGGTTTATTTTAGTGATTTATTTTTATAGGTATACTCAGTGTCCTAATTGCTTTATGACTTTTCCTATATGTGTTGCATCTGGTCGACCTATTGTGAATCCCAGTCTGCAGTGGACTTGTTTGCAATGCCATCATTCTGCTTTCAAACAAGAGATGCTAATGAGATCATGTTGTGCCTTGTGTCACTGCGTTCTTTCAATTCCTGTTTAATGTTAATTTTAAATACAGTAGAGAACCAATTATTCGGGATGTTCGGGACCATTGCAATGCCAGGTATTTAAATTTCCCAGTTTTCTGGATTGCTAAAAATTGCCTTTTGCCAATTGTTTGTAAGACCCAAATTACTATAATAAATGGTAATGCATCTTAAAATGTGAAGAAAACTGTTCCAAAATTCTCATTAGTAAGAAACTATTTAAAAATATTAATTGAAAGAACCATTTAAAATCCAAAATTTTTTACATATTTACAACACTAAAAAAAGGGGGGGGGGATTATTACAGCACTTGATAATGTTTTAAAATAAAAGAAAATTAAGGATAAGAAACGTGTTTATAAACATAAATGTTTGCTTTTTTTATACCGGTGCATAAAAAAAAATTCCTTTTATGATCTTGGTTTACTTTTTTTTTTGTAGGGCTTTTATAATTACAATAAATATTAATATTTGTTTTGAATTAACATAGATAGAAATTTGCTTTTCAAGTTGTTACAGCCTTATTACAGTTCTTGGTTTAATGATTTCTATGCTCCGCTGTATCAATTATCAGAATTCGAGAATCTGGTATTCAGTATTTTTGTGTGATCAGTTTTGCTCTTTAAAAGGTTTTAATTATCACCATTCAACAAAAAATAGCATTAGAATGCTTCAGTACTTATTTCTTTAGTTTTAAATTGGAATAAAATAGGGCAAAAGTCGGAATTTTGATTGTCTTCATTTGGGAGCATATTTTGGAAATTTTGCCCAGTGTGTCAAATGACTCCTCAACTTTGAAGTTTGTTTTTGCACTGAATTTCCTGAGTTATATGCGAGTAATGCTATATTTGTAAAGAAATCGTTTATATTCTTTAAAATATTTCAAAAAAATGCTCACTTTTTAAAAAAATTGCCAAAAATGTAGATTTTTGAAAATGACCTGAAAATCAAGCAAAAAACTACCAGTTTTCTGGTTTCAAGGTATTCTGATCCCGGATAAAAGGTTCTGTACCATACCATAGTACTACATAAATATTTTGATGATTGGTGTAAAAATTGGAAAAACACTACCTACAGTAGAGTAAAAATGCTTTTGAAACATTAAAAAATTTAGTGTTCTTAGAATAAAATTTAAAACAGAAATCTATATTTATCTTAAGTTAATCTATCTTAAGTAAGGGTGTGAAGTATAACTGATATTCATTATTTTATGCATATCTATTATGTACAATTCATTTCATTTCTTAAATTTCTAAGGTATAACTAAGAGTTACGCAAAGTTTAAAAAATTGTAATTGTTCTTGGAATTCTATGCAATTGTATGTTACATAAACTGATGCAAATTGTTTAATTGCAAATAAAATTAGCAAATTATTATTTTTTTGTTTTTGAAAAATTTGCTTGTAAATACCTTAGAAATAATTATTTTACATTTTTATTTCAAGGTTATTCTTCTGATTATGATAAACTTTCCCATTTTTTCCATTAAAATATTTTCTTTGAGCACTTGCAATAAAAAAAGACTAAATATGATGTAATTTCAACATGCCATCATAGATACCTTTGTTTGAAAACCCAAAAATCTCTTTTTCAATTTAATTTATTTTCTATCACTAGATAAATATTTCATTTTGAGATAAGCAAAATTTGAGAATATAGAGGGTGGTCTACAAGTACTTCCTCTGGAAGCCCTAGCTGTTGAACTAACCAAGCCAAATTTTCATACATGGTTGTTTGAAGTTATGGGCCCTAGATCGCTATGATTTTAATAAACCTCAGCACTCACTATTATGGTTACAGGGAGAGACTTTCAAAATTTTTAAAAGTCAACATTCATTAATGCCTTTCCAAACTTGATCAGTGTGTGAAAAAGCCGCAAATAGCATTGGAACGATTGGCATGTGAAAAAATAGCTGGTGTAAAGCATTTGTGTAGAAGTGCATTATGAAGGACTAATGACAAGACTAGAGAGAAGGAGCTATGAATAATTTTCCAAAATTCTTAGAGCCATACACTAACAGAGAAGCACCAATCACAGAGCACCACATGCAAAGCATTACTTGTTGAAGAAACTTTAACCAGCAGTGTGGATAAAGTTTCTTCAATCAGGTGTTTGAATGGGCCAGTAAGCAATTTTCGTCATGCAACAACACTCCAACACCATACATGATTTTTCAATATGCTGATCAATTTACAGTGAGAAAAAATGAATGCTGCCTTTAAAACTTCTCAATGTAGCCTTAATTGTGAACTCTGCATTGTTTGAAACTGTCGCAATTTTGAACTCGTACCTTCAAGTAACCATGATTAAAATTTTGGTTTAAGGGCTTCATATGTAAGGTATGTTTCTTTGGATCATCCTGTACATTATAATTGGTAATATAAATCAAAATGCTACAGATAATCAGTATGTTTAACTAATATTCATTAGATGTAATGTATAACTTACTAGGATAAGTTTGAAATTGTTCTGTCAGTGGTTTTTTATTAATTTGTCTATAATTTTTATTTCTATAGTCATCTTTCTCTGAAATATATGTTCAGAAATTTTTTACCAAGCATTGCATACATGTTCAATCTGATATATGTTTCTTTTATATTTTTGTCTGTTTGTTATACTTTTGCTTTGTATAAGGGAACTCTTTTTTTTAACTATGGTTATGAATGTAGTAGATAATTTTATATTTCAAAATGAGTTTCCCTTATTGTGATATGATTGTACTTAAGGAATATGAGTCCTGACATCGTCATCAAAAGCAAATTCTGTGATGCAAATTTCCACAGTTTAACAACATTAGAAGTTTACTCCTGCTCTCTAATCTAATGAAAAAACTAACCAAATTTACTATTATTAACATTGAATTTGAAAAGTTTCTTACCAAGCTGTAAGGTATAAATAAAAATGTCCAAGGTGCTATGGCATTGGGATAGAAATGTAAATGTGATGACCCGCAACAGGCTCTGGGCTCATCTGTTGTCACCAAAAATCTCCATTTTTCATAGCCATAGCTTTGTTACTGTGATATAGACCTGAAAATTCAGTTTATTATTTTTTTTACCCATGACTAGTATACACTTTGAGTTTAGTTGTAACATTTCTTTTCATCATTAATAGTGACTTATCCAGGACTTTTTTAAAATGAAAGCATAGGCATATGAGAACTAATTGCAATCTTATGCTTATGAATATTTACAGAAAAGGAGTAAAGGAAATTTAAGAATTGAATTATATCACTTCAACTGTTTTTTGTAAAAAAAATTTGAAGTGTATAATATGATTTACTTATGTGTCAAATATTTAATGCTATATGAGAACATGGGGTCCTTTTTGTATCAGTCGGTGCAACAAAACCAAAATGACTACTTCGAAAAAAAGAAAAAAACAACAATATAATAGTTATCTGTAGCTGGTAGGGTTTTTCAAAAGTGATCCGTTCAGTACCTTATTTAGTCTCTAAAGTGAGACCTTTAGTTGACGGGTTGCGAGTGATTATTTTCAGATCCAGTGCCATATTCTTTATTGAAAGATATTACTTTCACTGTTTAAATGATATATGCTGCAATTACACTGGGTCTTTTGCTCAGTCACACACAGCAAGGGTGTGAAGGGATTTCCTTTTCGACATTATCACCTACTCTAGTCTGTGCAAACCCCTGATTTGTCTCAAATCGAGCATATCTGCGATCACTTGAAATGTTAAGTTCGGCAGCCTATGAATTTGATCGAATTAGTGGTGCGTTTAGAGTAAGTTTGGTACGAGATGACTTAGGATATTGTATGAGACTGCTATGCCTCAATGTTTGACTGTATCACCTTGTACATTCAGGACAATGGACAGAGGTGACTCATCAGGGTACTAAAACCTCCATTTAATTTTTAATTTTTTTCTGTAATAATCGATTATTTTGCTTTAATTTTGCAATCACTTTCTTATATCAATGTTGTCCTTATGTGTGTAAAATTTCATTTCATTCTGACAACTCCTTCTTAGTCCTTTGAATCTTTTGTTACAGTGTGTATTTTACCTGTTCTGAAAATCAAAAGATTTTATAACAACCTTTGTCTCTGGGTAGTTGTAATTACTTTCCAATGATTGTAAGTTGTTGTATAGTCAGTTTTCTATAAAAATGTCACCGATTGCTAAAAGTGACAAGTGCAACTGTGATGGTTTTCAAATCATGAGGAAATCAATCATTGTGAGAAATCATATCATCTTAGTTCAATACTATTGAACCTACATTATCCTATGCAGATCAACCATAATTTCAGATACTTGATGTTTAATGATGGAAGTTCCTTTTTATGAAAAAAGGGAAATGAGAATTAATCTTTAAAATGAAAATTATATTTTTAGCATGCAAATCATTTTCTTTATTCAAAAAAAAAAAAAAAGAAATATATATATATATATATAAGCTGGATTAGTATTCCTTTCATCTTAAAGTAAATTTAGCAATGTAGTATGTTAAATTATGTGATTTGTGAGATGAAGCTTGCCTTGTTTGATAAAGTGAAAGCGAAGAATTTTTCCAGCATCTTGTGAAAGAGTGCCCATTTATATTTTCATCATATCCAGAAATTTTGTTATTATAAAACGATTCAACCTCAAGTTGGATTAAGGCAAATTGAAGGTCTGCTGCATTTACAACATTTATAAATAGCTTTGTTTGAATTTTTGCTGTGAAAAACACTTGCAATTTTCTAATACTTACTTGCATTCTACTGATGTGCATACTCAAACTTTGATTTTTTTGGATAATGTGTTGTTTTTAAGATACAGTTCTCAGAAGCATGCTATAGCAAGAAAGTTCTATGCTTAATTCAAGCTTTCTGTACTCTTTGAATAGGAAAAGTAATTCCTTCTTCTGCACATTAATTAAGTAACTGTCATTAATATTTTTTAAATGCATTTTTCTTGCTTTTTTTTTTGAAAGTGCAAGTGGGAAAAATGAGTTTTACTGTCAAAGTTAATCTCAAACCAAATAATTTATTGTGTCAAGTAACAATTTTTTGTTATTATCATTTTACTCTTTTTGTTTTAATGTGTACTGCGGTGGTGTGAAATTTTCATTTCATTTTTGTAATATATATACATTTATTTTGCACAAATCCAAAGAGAAAAATGTGTGATAATTTTTTCAAAAGTGCAATGTGATCTTCATGCATTTTGTAATCCGTCCACTCATATAAACCATATAGCTAACAAAACTTAATCAAATTATGTTGTACACATTATATCGTCGCCTCGGAGTAATAGTAAGATATCTTAGTGTTATTCCTGGGATTAGATACCTTAGTGTTGCTCTGATGCCATGATATAATAATATTTTGTTAAACTGTTTTACTGTTATAAAAATATATATTTTTATGCATATGGATATTTTTAGTTATGGACTCTTCTTGTCTCTTTGAATGTTTTTAAACAGTAATATCATTCCTTTTTTATTTTCAGAAAATAAGAAAGATGGATATTTTAGTTATTGACTCTTATTGTCTTTTTGAATGTTTGTAAAGAGTAATATCTTTCCTTTTTTATTTTCAGAAGACATGAAAGATCAAAGAATATACTGTATATTCTCTATTGTTTTCCATTTCATAAATAAAATTAAAATATTTATTATGATTGAAATCTATTTTTTGGTTCATTTGACCATTTAAATAGGAGCGCTTGCATTACATTCTTCAGTGGTGAAGTTCATGTCTTTATTTCATTGATTCATCAAATTGAGACCCTTGCGATACTTTCTTCTCGGTTTTACATAACTGTGGGTGAAGTTTATTTGACTATTCAAATAGGCGCGCTTGCATTGCTTTCTTCAATGGTGAAGTCCGTTTCTTTGTTTCATTGATTCATCAAATTGAGACCCTTGCATTACATTTTTCTCGGTTTTGCATAACTGTGGGTGAAGTTGTTTTACAAATTTTGTACTGTTAATGAAGTTTTGTATCCTTTATTTTTTGTTAGTTGTCTGTTTTTGTTCTCCAATTTAACATTGTAATTTTTTATTACTCATTAAACTTGTGCTAATTTAAATGTCCTATCATTTTTATTTAGAGGAACCTGTTTAGTTTAAATCTGCTAATCTTAAAAACCTCTCTATGTCACGTTTTTGCAATGTCCTTACATTGCAAAGGATAAATACAACTTTTTAAAATGATTTCCTCAAAGGAGATTTCCTTAATATGTCTACTTTTTATACTATGGTTACACTGTCATTTTTTATTACAGTCCAGATGAAGGTGTAAGAAAAACATTTCATCTCATATCAACATTCACAGTGTCCTTCAAGTCATGAGACACAGTGAATCTCAAGGAAAACTAAGCCTAAAAAACAGGTTTTTTTTTTTTTTTTGTGTATCATACCTACCTGGACAAAAAAAGGGAGGGGCAGTGTTGATGAAAAGTTTTGAGCTTTGTGAGGTTTACCTTCAAAAAGTCTTTAAAAAAAATAGATGATGTGGCAGAGACATCGAGTGAGGCTTACGCGATTGTTTTTTAATTTTTTTTTTTACAGTTTACAATATTTTAAAGAAATTAATCTTTTTTGAAAAGAGGGAAAACAAAACATAATGAACTTGTTTAAAATTATCAAAAATGTGTCCAACTTTTAATCTTGTTTATGAAAAGGTTTTATTTTTTCAATCAGGAATTTCAAGAAATTATTTCAAATGCATCTTTTTTAAAACTAATTTCCAAGCAATCAACTATACAAAAAATTAATGAATTCAGAACTGCTTAAGGCTTTCACGGCCGGCATCAATATAAAGAGATAGCGTTTCTGGGCTTATTGGCAGTGGTCTAAAGGAAAATGATGCTTCATACTTTGAAGTAAAATATTAGTGATTATTATTTGTGAATATTTTCTTTCATATTAATGAATCCTTACATAGGTACGGAAAAAATAAGTGATAAAAACATTTCTTATCTTGTAAAAACAGTTGTTTCTCCATTAGCCCATAACTAGCTCCAATTGTAAAATTTACATATGGTAGAGAACAAAGGTTCAATGTAAGCATGGGCGCCTGTATGCAAAATTTTAAGGGGGGGGGGGGGTTAGCAGGAAATTTGCCCCATGGAAACCGATTTCAGTATAAATTAGAGTAATTAAAATTTGACATTTTTAATAATTATTCATTAATGGTTGGAAAAGAAATGTTTTTACATTTACAAAGAAAAAAGTACTAAAAGCAAAGAAAGTTCTATTATCTAAGGGGGGATGGCTAAGCCCCCACTTGCCCCCCCCCCCATATGAGCGCCTATGAATGTAAAAATTTGAACATATAAATAAATGTAGCTTGCAGCAGTCCACATAAGTTACACCTCGGAACAAAAAAAGTTGCTAAATGAATTTTGATGCTTTTTGAGCCCTCAAACTGTAATCACATTGACTATAATAAAACGTAGTTTTGCCAGCTAGTTAAATTCCTGTCTTGATGCCTGACAATGTTCGACCTAAGTGTTATATTGTGGCATAATTTTTCAGGATGAGAATAAATCCATCCCTCTTGCTTAGACAACAAACTGTATCTGACGATTCTTTATCTAATTTTACCTATCGTCCCACTGTTTTAGTATGACATGTAAGGTTTTGAAAACCACACTTTTGTAGAAAAGTATTAAGCACCATTTCTTTCAAAGTTTTATCTGAAATTTTCTTTTCAAAATGGACGCCAAGTTTTCCCATGTTTGCTTATCGATGACCACATGGTAGTCTCTCAGCTTTGAAATTGAAATCTGGAATTGTAAATTTTCGTTGTCAATCGAGTTCTTCAAATAATTCACTGTAATCCGACACAGACAAAGTTCTCTGATGACGCTTTAACCATTTGAAATCCCCAGTGTTATACCTTTTTACTCTCCAACTAAGCAGTGTACTGAAGCACAGTATTGCCGATGATCAAAACGTTATCAGAGAACTTGGTTTCCATCAAACTATGATGGCTAGTTCGAAGAATTTGATTGGACAACGAAAATTTACGGTTCCGGATATCAGTTTCAATGCAGGGAGACTAGCATGAGCTCATTGACAGGCAGAAGTGAGGAAGCTTGGATCCTTCTCTCACAAAAGGAAAGTCACTTAAAACTTTGAAAGAAGTGGTGCTTGATGGCATACCTACTGAATTGTTTGATTTCAAAACCTCACGTTATTCTATAGCAATGAGACAATGCGCAAAATTAGACAGACAAGCGTCAGCCACAGTTTGTTGTTTAACCAATGGAGGTGCATTTATTAAAGTCAGATTAGAATCCAGAAACTTTACCCCACAATATATCACTAAGGCACAAACAATGTCAGAAGTCAATATAATAGACTCACCAGCCAACTATGTTTTATTGTATGCAATGTGTGGTTAATCATTGAACTTATCAAACTCTTTTGTTTAGAGGTGTAACTTATGTGGGCTATTGCAAGCTACAAATATATTTATTTTCAAATTTTTGTGCTGAACTTTCGTTCTTTATAGTAGTTTTTTTTTTATTTTTTATTTCTAGCCAAAGCTATGGTCTAAGTGGAAAGTTAGCTTTTTTTGCAATGTAAGAAATGCTTTTATTGCTTATTTTTCTGAAGGCGCATGCGAGGGCCCCAGCGAGTGCCAAAGCATACGTTCACTTGTATTCATACTATCACTTATACTTTATAATATTTGTTTGTATTATATACATCTCTGTTTGCTTAGTTAGCAACAAACTAAGAAAACAAATGACAGAAACTGGGGTCGAAAATTTGCAGTGTTATAAAATACTATTAAAATAGCAACCAAGCTTAGAGTTTTTAGAAGCAAATACTGCATTTAATTTAACAGTTTATTTATAAATGAATTCCATTCTTCGTTCATTAGCAGCAAAATGTTCAATTACAAAATCGAAAAACTTGTTGGGTGAGTTGTTTTTCAAAGAGTATATTCTTTGGGATGTATTTCTAATAATAACAGCTGAAGCATGAGTGACAAAGGGAGGGGGGGGGGGGGCTACCTATGTGACGCTGACATTTTGAATTTTTTAGCAGTGTCGTGCTTTTAAGGCCATAATTCTCACTTGGAAGGTGCTCTTGCGCCACTGCTTTTGAAGGTGCGAAACCCTTCTAAAGTATTTGCATATAAAGATCAAAGATCGGCTATCTGCGATAAAGAACAGCTATCTGCTATCTTGGAATAATAAATACTCCAGCGACCGACAGCCATCGCCTATTCTGCCTTGCTAAACGCATAAGTCGTATCTTCAGTTGAGTTCAAAATGAGAAATTGCCATTTAAAGTTTTGCGCCTCCATGTATTTGATTCCAATGCAACTTTTTCAGAATTAAAAAAAAAAAAAAATCTCCCATTCATAAATGAGCATAAAACATTGTATTTAGGTGAAATATATAACAAAGAACCCTCTGGTAATAGTAACTGAATTTTGATAAAAAGTACAGACACGACTTTTGTGCTTAGCTCGGCAGTATTACCATCGTGAAGACGAAAACATTCGTCATCAAAGTGACAACAGGAAGCTGACGCACGGTCAAATAAGACCAAATATATATTTTTAAAGGTATGCAGAACTTAGTCTGAAAAACTTAATCTTTCATCAAAAGGTTGTTTAAAATTATTCGAAATTGAAAAAAAAAAAAATAAATAAATAAAAGAAAGCCGTTTTCGAATCTGAAGAAGCGTCAAGAGAGGACGTATCATTGGATAGGAGCGACCGGCGTCACTGTGTTGTCATGGCAACACCCCTTCATTTCTTCCTGTGCATTTGCTGCAGTGTGGATTTCACTTTCCTTCTGGGAGGATACGTTTTCCTGGGAAATCGCCATTTGAGCGAGTAATAAATGTTTTTTTAAACTTATTTTTAGTGAAAGTCAAGATAAGAAAAAACTTGTAATTCATTCTTCCTGTCAATTATGAGTGTACAAATGAGAAATAAAATTTTTTCTGGAGTGCCCAAGCTCAGCTTGGTTTGCTTGGGCTGACCGTACGTCACTGTGTTTCCGGTATGCAAGAGGTACATGCAATAAAATTTTTACAAATAATAACTTCTGATACGTTTTCTAAAAGCACGGATCCTTATGATATTAGTCAATTTTGACGCTATTTTGCTCAAATTTAAAGCATGTGTGGAACTTTAAAATCTAGTTTTTTTATTAAAATAATCGTGTGTGTGTGTGTGTGTGCGGTCTTAAGAAATATTACATCAAATTTCTTTAATTTTGGTTTTTGATGGAATTGTAACTTTTTCCAGTTTTATGCAATGATGGTCAATTTCAACGTGCGAGCGGAACTGCAAGATATTTTTTGCTGTCTAAATCCTTTTGCATGACTAAATATATCCACAAAAGACAACTTTCTCAGACTATTACTTAGCGTTTATCAGATTTTGATTTTTTTTCACTCCACCCTAATGTGCACTTTAATTTTTTAACTTGACTTATTTTCAAAAACAAATGCTTTTTCACAAAATTAAAAAATGTTATAGATTGTATCCCTTAAAAATTTTGAAGAAGAAAAAATTAAAATTTATTTTAATGAATGCATCCAAAAATGCTCAAGGTGGGATCATGAATGGATCAGCAGTTACAGCAAATAATATGGTAATTAAAAAAAAAAAATCTCTTGTTTTAAAATGTAATTACTCTTGTTTCATGGAGATACAGAGTTGAATACTGCCGTGGGCAGCTAAACGGCAGTATCTATAAAAAGGAGGTTTTGAGATATTTGAAGAAACGCGCTTTTGGTGCCCCACAAACAACAGCAAAATGTTGGAATTAGATGTTCTTTTCATGATTTTTTTAAAGCATAGACCAAGTGTGTTATCATGTACATTAAAGCTTAAGTAAAATGGATGTTTAAAAAAAAAAGGAAAATTAATGAAAAATGAACCTGTTATAACTAGTTTTTTTTTTTCTTAACGTCATAGTTGATGGGAAAAAAAAAAAGATAAATGCCCGTTTTAACCGTTTAATATGTATAAAACGACTCCCTACTCACCGTGATACTTATGTGTAGGAAAAACTTTCTTGATTAACTAATGTCTACAGGCTAAAACGAATCATGCTTGTTTTTTTCCCTCGATATTAGCTTAAGCTTCATAAACTAATGCTCAAATTAAATAGAGATATTTCTGCCGAAGTATATTAAGTACTATAAATCGTAGCCGCAGAGCAACAGTAAGATATCCTACTGGTGCTTTGAGGATACGAATTGCGTTTCAATGTTACCGTAGGTGTAACACCTAAATTTAACCACTTCTCAAGCCCTAGAATTAATAAATGGAAAAAAATATGATTAAAGTGTTTTTTTAACTCTTTATAACCCTAGATGGCACCACTAAAGAAAAGGATAAAAAATAATTAACTATGACACTTTTATTCTAAGTCCTCGCTTTTCAAAAAAAAAAAAAGTTGGATAATTTTTTTCCCGAGATAAACAAATTCTACAAAAATAATTCCGATGTTTTTTCGTTTGCTATACCCCAAAGTATTTATTATATACATATTTATAACTTTTAAATCAGAAACAAACTCATAATCACTGAAAAATACTAGGTGTTACACCAGCGGTCACACTGCGCCATTGGAGCTTTCAAGTAACGCTTTTCAGCTCTGCGTTCAGAGACGAACATCTGTATTTACATTTTCTGTTTCTCTCTTCTTGGGGGTGAAAGAGGTCAATTTGTAGGGAAAAGCAGGGCTGGGTCGGTTTTATTTCAAGTGTTGCTAACATGCTATGGGTGTCGGGTATTTTTCTGGGAGGTTTTAGAAAGAGATTTTATCATTGGCTCAAGTCATTTTCACTTAGAGCTACGAGATTCTTTTGCTCTTCTCTCTTTTGCGTTTTGATCACTCATTTTACTCAATTTTTTTGACATTATCTGTATGATAAACATTTTACAGCTAATTCTTTGATCCGTAAATTGTATTCAAGCGTTTTTTAGTAATTACTAATTCTTTTGCAATGGCGTGGGGAGGTGTCAAGCATTTTTAATGCACTAAAATTCTTCAGAAGCTCCGCTCAGACTCCGACCATACGGGTATTACATGGGGGTTTCCAGAAAGGGGCGAGGGAAGACAGCTGCCACCTCCCTTTCAAAATAAAAAATGTTTAAAATGAAACTAATAAATAAATTAAATAAATAACTCTAAATTGAGAGTTGCTTCAGTTTCTAAATTTACCACTGAGTTTGGCTGTAGTAAATTTGTGACTGAGTTTGAACATCTTCTTTGGGAGCCGTTTGAAAAGGGAAAGTTATTGGTGTTTAGTTGGGTAAATATCGCTATCATTTTAGAATTATATTGCTTCAAAATCTTGGAGCGAGGAGGGGCAATAGGCCAGTCCTTTAATTTTCCCAAATGATGAGCCAGCCCAGGGGATCCCTGAACTTGAATTTTTAAGGGGAAGGAAACTCTCAGTTGAACAAATGGAACTCCAAATTGTCACCGAATGATAATTTTGCCGAATCGAACACAAATTTCTGCCGAATGATGATATTTTTGCCGAATCATCAGAAAAATTTTGAGAGGTCACAGTGATATCCGAGACTTCCCATCGGGGCTCCCCTGAGATTGCCCCTCTTTCCATGTTGAGTTGGATACGCCCATGGGACATTAGTAGTGGTACCGAGCAATACATCCCGGAATTAAGTTCTCCACATGATAGTGCTGACCAGAGTGATGGTGCTACGTCAGGGGACAATGATGATGATGATTTCATTGATCTTGCTCAACCAGGTCCCTCTAAGCAGCCCCAAGCTCCCAATTGGATTACAAAACAAAGAATTCAGAAGACTGCCTGATTTCTCTTCTTATAGTGGGCCTATTGAAAAGTTTTGGGATTTACCCGAGAAAACCGCAAAATTGCACTGTTTCAGGAGATTTTCTCCATTCAATTGACCCAGTCATCTATGTGGTGCACCCTGGGTATATAAATATGCTACACAGGCGTAAATTTGTGATTTTTCTATTTATTCCCAAATTTTACGCGCTTTGTTGCAATACTCGCTTTAACGCACGTTACAGCTCTATTGGTGCAATGTTGCCATAGGTGTAACACCTATAAAATAAAAACGGCAAGTGCAATCTTTACCAAATTTTATTTGTGCACTTCTTAGGGTCTAAATAGACTGCCTATAATTTTTTTTTTTTTTTTGTCGAAATTCCAACTTTAAAGTGTAGTGCGCCCCAAAGGGTTAAAGGATACAAAATGTTTCTTTGGCATTAAGGATTTAGGTTCGAAATGACGCAATGTATCAATGAAACTTCTGAAATGGATGGTGACAAATAAAAGCATGAAGGTAATTAAAACAGTTAAATGTTTTAGTTTTACTTTCGGTTCTTTCAGAATGATTGCTTTCAAAAGATTTTGTTTTGTTATAATAAAACTAAGGACAACTCCCGTTTCTGGTCTTGAAAGGGGATCATTTCCGGAGGGATGGGGCATAAGTGTTATTTTTGGGCATACAAAAGGGGTCTGGAGTGAATTTTTCGAAATACGAGTCCTCAAATACAGCCTTAGTCTATCTTTGATCAATCAGACGGGGAGGGGATCATGACCCTCTCCCCTACTGGGTCCGCGCTTGTATAATAACATATCTTCAATTAATCATGTCTGTTATTTTGCATACCTTACTTCATATCCGACTCGCAACTTTAAACGCACACAACATTGTAAATGGAAGTTGAATTCTGTATAGTAACTGAATCAGAAATTTAAGAAATCCTTTTTTTCAACAACTTAAAGTAATTGTAGAGCAAAGTAATATCTTTCGTATAACTTGACAATTTGCGCTGAATTCAGTGATGGGAATTAAGTGTATAACTCGGTGGATTAGGGTAAAAGTTGGTATTTTAGGATTGTCGTTATTTTTATGATTATATCTATGTGGATGTAGCTCTATTTTAATTTTGTAAGTTGAGTTCAGTGCTCTTTTATTTTCGAATATAGTTACAAAATGTTTCTCCTAGCTGATGTAAACATTAATTTTCTTTTTTTGGTTTTCTTTTTGTGAGACAGCACTTGAAACCTTTGAATCATAAAATGCCAAATTAGAAAACGCACAGACTTGGAAAATTTCTTGTCATATTACGTCAGAGATCTAATAATAGCTTAGGTAACGCTAGCAACTTAAGATCATGTCACGCGGGGGGCGGCTATTCCCCTCCCATACACAGAAAAAATAATGAGTGTAAAATGGAAAAGTATCCAACATTTTGATATTAATTATTGCATAATTGAGCATGCAATCGTAAATCCAGGTGTTTCATATAAGACAGGTAATGTGTTGATGAACGAACTGAATGGAATGTGTTGACAATTTAAAAACTATTTTTAAGAAGTAATGATATAAGAAATGAAAACAATAAATTGTAATGCACCAATAGCTTAGTTTGTGGCACCTTTTCATATTTTGGCGCCCAGGGTGGTTGCCTCGATCGTCCCCTCTTTGGACGGCCCTGCAACTTTATCTGCAGTAATAAAATTGTACTTGTCACAATAAATATAATTTTTTTCCTCATATATGTTACAAATAAATTTCAAAAAGAACATTTCAATAAGTCTGTCTCAAAGTAAAATGTTTCAGTTCTTTTAGAACGATTATATAAGTCTGTTCTCTTTTCTTTATCCTTTATACTTTTTTCTCATTGTAGTACCGGTTTTCCTGATTTGAAATTCCATAGCTTTTTGCTTCTTGATGAATAACCGTCAATAGTATCTGCATTTAATGAAAAAGTTCTGAATTTCAATAGTAAACATAGTAACGGGATTGTTTCTTTCAATTTTGATTGCGATACAAACAAAAACTAAGATGTTGTAAGCATCAATTTATGTTTCAGAAATTTTTTTCAATAAAATATTAAAGGATACCCCAATGTCCAGCAAATCAAATTAATTTAGTTTTTTGTTTTAATGTAAGTCGGATGTAGAGGATTTCTTAATAAACTGATTCAAATGATGTGTTGAGTCATGTTGAAAAGTAAGACAACATCTCGTAAAGTGGTGAATACGAAAATTTAATTTAGTTTAATAGAATAGTTGTAATAATCGATGTAGTAGCATGCATTATTGATATGATGGTTATAATAGAATTATTGTAATCATCAAAACATATCAATAACATACTTTTTAAAATATAAGCGTATAACAAACTTCTTGTTGAAGAGAACAGCCAAAAAAGCTGTAACAACAGATGTTGCAACTGCAGTCGCATTATATATAATCTGCAATGAAAAAAATGTAACATGATATGATACGGTAGCCACCATGAGCTTAGACAGATATATTCACAGATAGATGTCAGGTTTGAAGGGATTCTTTTTGGCTTCCCGGAGCATTCTCTCTAAATCCGTGTATCAATACAAACGTATTCAAGGCCAACTGTAGCACTTGAATCAGTCTTACAAAATGTAAATCTTTAAAACACAACAATGATATTAAAAATTATGTATATATAAAAGATCCACTTAGTATGAGAGGATAAACGAAATTTTTCTTTTTAAAGAAAATATGTAAGCATAATCTCTCTTTGAAGTACCTCTCACACTAAGTAATTGAATTTAACATAAGTGAAACTTATCTTTTAGATATAGCATTAAAATCTTTGACTCTTTTTTTGTAACATTATTCAAAAGTTACAAAAGTAATTTGATATACATATAGTATATATATATATTATATACATAGAGTTTAACATAATGTGAGTTCAATGATTCTGACGAAATGAAGAATGTGCCATTTTTAACTAATTAAAAATCTAGCTTTAAATATTTATTAATGTTGCCTTGTCAGTAGATCTCACTGCTCATTCAGTAAAAATTTAAATATTAGAAAAAATGCTTCTTTTCATACTTTTGAAAATTTAAAAGCTGTTATGTTTTTGACTGGCTACTTGTTGTGTATCATTTTCTCTACTTTCTTTCCAAACTAGTACGGAATTCTTTGACACAAGGAAGTGTATAAAAACTTGAAAAAAGAAAAAATAGAGGAAAAATGTTCTCTTCCATACCTAGATTATAATACTAAGTCGCAAACCTGCTGTTTAGAAATAATGGCCTGAAATCTTGGCAACTTTACCTAATGCGCTGTGTTCAAGTAATGAACAAGATCATCTCCTTTCTATTTCGAAGATAGCGACACAACTTTGTTCTTTTGGCAAATAATTTTCAGATATTAGAGCTTTGGCATTATTTGATGAGTTTTTGAAATGGGTCTTTTGATTCTTTTACTGGACCCCTATGTATCAGCGACGTCCTGAGTGAGTGATACACAGTAAACGTGCACAATAAGAAGTTTGCGCTGTGGGTATAAAATATGAACATTTGTTTTTGAAGAAAGAGTAAAGTAAGTCATGACGAGGAATATTTATATTTGACATAACATCAGGCACTCTTCCCATTGGAAATGACGGTACGGGCATCTGTGCAGAGATTTCTTGGAGTTGTAGAGACTGCCGAGTTTCCATTCACCCAGCAGCACATGTGGCACTTTGAAACATCAGATTTTCTCTAGAAAAGGCTAAGGAATGCTTTAGTCAGCCAAAGCTATCCACGGATACGATAGAACTTTGTGGCACGCTAGCTGGAAGGTTGACCAATGAGGAATGGTGAAATAGTTTATACCAACTGATCACAAAATTTGAAAGGTCCAATTCATCTAACATTATTTGAGCTACTCCCATGAATACTTTCTTTTCCATCCGTCCATAATCGCCCCACACAGTAACCTGTATAAGGGGGGAAAAAACACACCATTAGTGAACTTCGAAGTTATGATACTCCGAGTCATATGGTAACTATATGGCAACTATAGTCATATGGCCTACTATATGGCAAACGGATGTCAATGACAGCTAGTGCTGGGAAAAACACAGCAAATTATTGCTGGAACAACAATCTCTTTGTTTGGCAATAAGATAATACAGTCGAACTTGCTTATAACGAATGCGAAGTGACAGCTATATTTACTCGTTATAACCGAGTGCTTGTAAAAAACGAGTCCATGAAAAAAAAAGCAACCACAAAATTGATTTATACTTGCTGTGTTTTTATTTCTCTACAGAACCAAAGAGGTTGGTTAATTTGCTTTAAATTGTCTTATTGTTTCTTTATCGCACTATTATTTTTCTAGGAATACTGAGAGTGTGGAAAACATCTAAGTTTTTACCCCTGGCTACCTGGCTTCGAAAACTTTGAAGTTTTTCTGCACATGAAAATCCACTCAATGTGTTTAGGATTGTTTAGATCCAAATTCTTCACATTAATTTGTAGCTATCGTCGTCCCTTCCAGTATTTTTATGTGCATTTGTATTAGCTTGAATTTGAATTAAATAATTCTCGGAATTATATCCTAGAAGTTATAACATGGACTTCAACTTTGGACTTAAGCTTAGCTGGAGGTCATGAGAAATTCTATTAAGTACAAACATATCTAGGTTAAAACGGGGTTTGCTCGTTAAAAGCGAGTTATGTTCCCATAAACTAAACATTGTACCAATCAAATCTTTCTGATTTCCTCACAAAATCCGGGTTGTCGTTAAATCAGGATTCGTTATAAGCGAGTCCGATTGTAGTGTTATATTCCAGAAATATGCTGTTATCGGGCGTGGTTTAAAAAAAACTTTTACATAAAAACTCCCATATCATATTTGAACTTCGGCCTGGCTTAAAATTCCTTCTTATGTAAGTTAACGTCTAAGGTGACTATTTTTTTCCTCAAAATGAGACAGTTGCCAATTTTAGGTATCTGCATGGGTATGCAGTAAAAAAAAAATTTTTTTAAATATTATTTTTAAATTTTTTAATAGTTAATTGAGACAGACAAAAACGGAGAATTAAAAGAGAAGAAAGGATCATATCTTCCATTCGAACTGTGTAGGAGTGACTAAAGAAACCCCCCTCAGAAAATAACGACTTATCAATGTCCCGAATGATACGATTGATCTTTCTCCTTTCCATTGATACAAATATGAAAATGTTGATAACGCTTTTGAGTTTATCATTACTTGGTTCAATATGTTTTTATGTTGACGATGAAGAATTTTTCTATTTGTTTTTAGTTTAATAGTACAGTACTTTAATGAGCGAGATGTTAGGCCATGAACCTTAGGGTGGCCTTATTTGGCAAACTTACCTTACTCTAGATCAGTGGCGCCTACCCTACGTCCCGCGAGCCGAATTCGGCCTGCGTATCTGATCCATGTGGCTCGTTGATATTTTCAATGCCATAACTCGACAAATATATTTTAAGACCTTCCAAAACCAACCGATGATCTTCAGTCGATTTTTCAAATGATTGTTGCGAATTTGAAGCCAAACTTTCAGAAATTGGATGCAAAAAACAAATGGGAATCTTCGTATAAATAAAATAAGCATGTAGTAAGGACAAAAAGTTTTGGTTTGTAATTTTCTTTCCTTTTTCATGTTTTTCCATATTGTCAAAAAAGTTCAGATATATTTTAATTTTATATGTGTCCTGCTACGCGCAAGATTTTTTTCGTAGAAGGTGCGGTACTCGGATTAAAAAAAAAAAAAAGGTGGGCCCCACTGCGTTTAGATTAAAGACTTGCTTTGAGCTATGTTAGTATGATTTTTATGTGAATGTTTGGTACGATCTATACTAATAATATAAAGTTGAAGAGTTTGTTTGTTTGTTAGAACGCGCTAATCTCAGGAACTACTGGTTCGAATTGAAAAATTCTTTTTGCGTTGAATAGTCTATTTATTGAGGAAGGCTGTAGGCTATTTTTTTTTTAAAAAATCAGATTAACCGAAATGTTTGTAATTTAAAATTATATGTTTAATTGCTTGTTTAGCTCTACGACTTCCAAATAGATGGTGGGGTAAATTTAGTTCTATGAATTCCTAATAAATGGCGGGGTAAGTTAACTCATCGAGAGGGCGCTGGCCCACTGTCGGTAGCTGCGAGGAACTATGCAGCGCGGCTCAGACGCATGGTCGGCTATGCTATTGGGGAACTGTTGTCAGTGAACTGATTTTTGAATGCGGTTTTATTTCGATATTCAGGTTCATAATTTGATTTTGTAGGATTTTTCTATTGTGTTTTGTTTTCTGGATTTCTTCAACGTTTGTTTTTGTTCTTATAGTTGAAAATAGTTACTTATCGAAGAAAATAATTTGTGATTTGTCGTATTTCTCAATGTGATTGTTCTTTATAACGCTTTTATTATAGTATTGCTTACTTGGTGAAACATTTTAAATTGCCGAAAAAAATCCGCTTCACTCGCTAAAGGGCAAGGTTACGGTAGCGTGGTTGTTTAGCGTGTTAAGCGATGTTGCAGCAAGTATTATACAGTTGAAGTATTATTTTGAGTTTTAAAGCTACTGTTAATCTTTTTATGTGTTTTGGCGAATAGTTTTAAATTCCAAAGAGACTCTAATAGCTTTTTTGAAAAGGTGTGTATGCATTTTAGTTGAAGAAAAATGATTGTTTCGCATCAGAAGGGGGGGGGGGGATTTTTTTGATTCAACGGACTTCCTTTAAATTCTTAGCACGGGCATCGCCGTGAGGATACTGCAAGTATAATATATAGATAGATCTTTCAGTTATACATAGATAGATAGTTTACCTGTAGTACACATCCTCGGTAATCTTCATGAAATGTTAGCTGTTGTTGGTACAGAGGATCCAGTGTCTTTCTGGCACTTGCAGTTTTTTGTTTTGCAATGCACTTTCTCCCCTTTACGAGGTATACTTTAACATAAGGCGCTGTAATAAGTCAAAAAAGGAAGTATGTATTTGTTTTTTCAATGTATAATAATACTATTTCAAAAGTAAAGGTTTTGCTTCTAATTAGGTTTACAATTGCACAGCATTTAACTTTAAAGTACTACTTCCTACAGTGCTATAAAGAAAATGAAAGGATATTGAGATTTATAAGTAAAATAAGTGTTTGTGATGGATACATTTTGTTCATAGACATGGTGTGTTTTAAGAAATGATAGAAAAAATGTATTTCCAGTCCGCCGTTGGCGGCGAGGTTGAGGCGGCTTATTTAGCCCAACTGCGACTACTTTTATATACAGCGTGTCCCCGTTTAACTTGCAAGACCTCTATTTTTTTTCACCGTTAGTCCTTGATAAGTACTTCTAATTGCTATTATGGTCAAAATGAGATGCAGAGTTAAGATATTGTAAGTTGGAAGCGGTACAAAAATAGTAAAAAAATACGAAATCTAATTTTTTATATGGGTCTCAGATCCCTAAAGTTACATTTAGGAAAATCACAAGCATAAAAAGAGCAGTAATAACAAGAAAAAAATAGAAATATTTACGACCAAAATTCAAGTAAATAATCAAGCCAAAAATTTTAAGGGACCGTGCTGAAAGTGAGATGGAACTATATTCCCTACCGGAAGAATGCACATTATTGAAATTTTGTGGTAAAAGTGACGAAATGCAGCGTTTCATATCTCGGTGAACATTGGTCGCATTAATGTCATTTTTTTGTTTTGTTAATGTTTTTTTTTATGCTTGTGAGTTTTTTACATACACTCTACATCAAAAGAATCGAAGCACCTATAAAGAGTTGTCAGACTGAAATAAAATTTTACACACCCAAATACAACATTGACATAAGAATATGATTGCAAAACGAAAGCAAAATGATCATTTAATACACGAAAAATCTCAAACGAATGGAGGCTTTAGTACCTTATTCAGCCCCCTCCAGTGTGAACGCACGCTGTGATACAGACGAGCTATGAGTTATGAAAGTCTTGTACGATATCCTTTGTCCTCTTGTTACAGAGTTAACGTAAAAGCGCCGACAACGAGCGGTCACACATATCAAGAGTGTCACAGGTGTTCCTTCACCACATTATAACCTTCGGAGGCCTGCTCGAACTCCTGATTCGTTACAACTCGAGCATAACTAGGATTACTTGGGATGGTAAGATGGCCAGCGTACGAGTTTGATCGAATTAGTGTCGTGTTTACAGTAACTATGTAACAAGATGACGTATGACATCATACGAGACTTTCATGGCTCATAGCTCACCTGTACCACCTCGAGTATTCATGCTAAAGGTGACTTAACATGGTACTACAACCTCTATTTATTTGGAATGTTCCCTACAATAAATGATTATTTTGCTTTCATTTTGTAATCACTTTTTTTATATCAATGTTGCACCTATACGCGTCTTGTTTATCGCACGTTGCTGGTGGGAGTTAACTGGAAAAGAACGACATAAAAAAATGTTCCACCTGCTACCTCCAAAGCGCATGCGCAGAGCTTTGTTTATATTAAATCGTTTAACAATTTGTCTAGAGCGAAGCCTCCGTGGCGCAATCGGCTAGCGCTTTCGGCAGTTAACTGAAATGTAGGTGGTTCATTCCCACTCGAAAGATGATATTTTTTTGTAATTAAAAAACAAAATGGCAGTCGCGAGACTGGCTGATAGAAGCTAGGGTCTGGTGGGGGAAAGTGGTCATACGTTAAATAAATGGCTATAACTTGGAAATAAATGTTCGAATGAATTTGAAACTTTTTTTAGTTTAGGGCAGATAGATACTACATTTTAAATACCAAATTTTACATCTGGCAAAATTTTATTTGGTAAAAAAAATATTTTGTGTGAAAATGAAAATTTTTTGAATCTAAATACCTCTTTTAACTTCCTTGGGAAATTTTGTTTGTTAGAATTTGAACAGAATGACTGCGCACGAAGCTTCCTACATGTCTCAAGAACTCTTACTCATTAGCAGTTAGCTGAATCTATTTTGGAAAATTTTTTAGAACAATTGAAGTAAGATGGGGTAAAGTGGTCATAATATTAGGCTTAATGAATATTAATCTTCTAAAGTCACTTAATCTTTAAGTATAAGGCAGATATAAATGAAATATTAATTTCTCTTAATATGTGTTGTTTTTACAGTAAACAGGGTTAAATATACGAGTAAATGCATATGCATGCGCATATACTCGCGTAGGCACGTATATTTACGTATTCACATAAATGCACCAATAAACACGTAATATGGGTATCTGCAAGTATTTTTTATCTATATAGATATACATTCGACTATACACGTATACACCCGCTTATACTCGTATATATAAGAACACTTATATACTCAGGTAGACACGTATATACGCGTACGTACTCGAAACTCGAGTAGGCACTTACATACAAGCATACGATATACATGTATACAGGGTGAGTTTAAACTCTTGGACAAATTATTAAAAGGTATTAGAGGGGAGCATAAGAAGCAAGAATCGCACACACACACACACATAAGAAACATATGGTTACAAACACAACACTGACGCGCTACATGCACGCAAAGCCAGAACTTGATGGTTGCAAGATCACAAATTTATTACACATAGAAAATTTTACACATCATTTTAGGTCTTAAGAAAGTTTTAAAGTTATTGATGAAATTTGCGGCTTGCAGCTGTAATACATGCGTCGCAATTACAATTGTGTTTACACGTAAACATACGTATATACTCGTTGCTTCTATATACATATCCGTGAGTACACTTACAACATGCACAGGATGTATCCAAGAATTAACTCGTGTATATTCGTATATGCATGTTATGTACACTTATATATTCGTATATACGTCTACTATACACGTATATACTCAGGTATGTACGTATATACTCGAGATACAAATGCATACAAACATATGATGTTCTTTTATACGCGTATATACTCGTATATATACGTGACACGTATATACTCCTGTAGGTAATCACGTGTACATGCTTATATACTCGTGTATTCACGTATATGCTTGAGTAGGCACGTGCATGCATGTATCTTATGTGCACACGTATCTACAGTCGGATCCCGCTACAACACGATCCGACTTGCGCGAAATGGCTATAACGCGAGTTTTTCATGAGTAATGAATTTTTTATTGCTGACGCAAATTACTCGCTTGCAACATGAAATTTTTTGGAAAGAAGCGGCGGAGCATTAGAATGGGCTTCGTTGACACTAAATACTGGTTTCGTGAATGGACTTGCATTTCTTTAGCATCACTGACAGCGGAAGTTCACACACTGTCTCAAAACAATGCTTTGCTTTAGTTTATGCAAATTACCTCTCCGATTCTTAACGTTTTTTTTTCTTCTTATGAACGATGATAAAACAGAATGGTTCCCAAACGAAGACTTTCATCTAAAATTAGCAAAAGTGGAAAGAAAAACAGAAAGCTTCTGACAATTCAAGAAAAGGTAAAGATTCTCGATGCTTGAACAATTATAAAGTGCCTTGAAAGTAGCACGATAATTAGGTATGAGTTAATCTTCGATACGTACAATTAAAGTTCAAGAAAAGGAAATCCGCAAAAGTGTAGAACTTAGTTTTAATAATGAAGCTCGCAGAGTAGTGTCTGAGCAAAATACAAACATCGTGAAATGGAAGCCATGCCAGAAATAGTGGTGTTCCCACACTGAATAAGCTTTATAATTTTTAAAATTACGATATCTACTGTTCAGTGCTATTATAATGCAGTAATGTTCTTTCTGTAAGTACCCTACTGTTTAAGTACATGTATCTTATTGATCATTGATTTTGTGCTTCATAACAGAGTAATCGTGTTAAATAGTAACGCTTTTTCTAAAATACAGTAAAAAGTCAGTTCTTTATAAAACATACGGTAATATATAGTTAAGAAATGGTTTGAAACAATTTGAGGGGTGTTAACACGTGTCTGAAATAATTGGGTATGCTTATAAAAAATTCTAACTATACGTTGTTCCACAACGCGAAATTCCGACTTGCGCGAGGGGTCTTGGAACGCATCCCTCGCGTAAGTCGGGATCCGACTGTACTCATATATAGGTTTACTTATGTTTACACGACCGTATATACCCGCATATACTCGTGCATATACTTGTAACTATAATAATAACCCAAATATACAAATATTAGGGTTACTTGTAACGTTTTTGCATCTATTTTTAACTATGACCACTTTACCCCATGCTACGACCACTTTCCCCCACCCCATGGGGTAAAGTGGTTGTAAATACATAAGGAAATGAAAGTGTTGTAAAACTACCTAAATCAATATTTTTTCCCCTGAAATTCAATATACCGTGTTCTTTAATAATACAATGTAAAATAACAACAAAAAAAGTTAAGGTGTTTAAAGAATTTATTGTATTTATTATCCACCTAATTTGAAAACCTACGATTTTATGACCACTTTACTCCATCAGACCCTATGCTTTTATTGAAAAATAAAAGCCTATAATGTTGAAGGTGTATCGAAACGGCAAATCGAATTAAGTTTCAGTTAATACAGTTAAATTTATCAACTTCAACATTATAAGCTCATATTAATCAATATAAGCATTGCGCCTGTCGGCCAGTTTTTCCATTGACTTTTTGCGTTTTACCGTGTGCTAAATAATATATAATACACAAAATTTTCAAAATATTTGCTATCTTCGCCCACAAACTTTTGCATATTTCTCAGTTTAACTGTATCCTTGAATTTTTGACAACAAGTCCGCTAATTGTTTTTTTTTCTTGCTTTGAAACTCCTTTTCTTCAATTGCCCCCGATTGAAATTTTTATAACAGCATCTTTTCACAAAGCGACCCTATTTTCGAACTTTGAAGCTCATGCGCTATTTAGATAAACATATTTATTTTTAAAATTACTTTTCATATACTTAGGATGCTGCCCCGGTGGAAGGTCACGGGAGGCCACTCCAAACATTCGAAACATTGGACATTCCAAAAATTTCCTTATTTGGTGAGTTTTGTCTGACTATTCGACAAAAATTTGGAGGTCCATTCGCAAAATTTGGAGTTGCATTGAGCAAATTGAGAATTTCAGCCCTCCCAAATATTTAAATTCAGGGCGCCTCTCATGGCGTCACGTTTTTGAGGGGAAGGAGGTTCGTAAAACTGTAAGTTTGTGACAGGTGGAAGAGAAGGCTAGCAAGAAGTCTGACATCACAAAAAAAAGCAAAGTTGAAATAAAAGCACTTTTTGTAATAATATGTTTATGTAATATAGCGTGACATGTGACAAGGAAAGGGGAGGGGGTAACATGTAGTACTTTGTGACAGAAGAGGAGGGGGGAGTGAAATATAGTGAAAAAGTGTACCCTCATTTATGAATAGCCCCTATATCCGTGCACATTTTGAATAAGAGCTTGATTTTTACAAGCATGAAAAAGTTACCAACGAACGAATGAAATTATCAGTGCAATATGTAAAACTATTGAACTTCGCCTCTTACCTGGCAGTACTTTTGCTCCTGGTTTAGGCTGTAAGCATCTCGCTCTTATCACTTCTACTTCTAAATTTCCTTTTCGATCTGAAAGACTTAGTTGAATATCACCCAAGCTCGGAGAGGCTAGTACTTGCCTTCCAACTAGTTGTCCCAAACCAAGTCCTTCTACGAAGTTGGAAAATTCTCCTTCTGGAACTAGTCTGATTGATGGTAACCACCTACATGAAAAAGAATGAATAAGAATGGCAGAGATAAAGTTCATAAAAAATATTAAAAAATGTTTCACCTAGATCATTTAAATGAAAACTTTTAAATAAAATCCAGTGATGTTTCTTCTTCATTAACAGTGTTTAATAATTAGCAGGTTTTATATTCAGTGCATGTGTGTGTAATTACTTGCAAAACACTGGGGTATTCAAAAAAACACAGGATGTTTATGAAGTCTCTCACTGGTAAAAAAAATACATTTAAAAACATTTATTTAAAATGTTTGAATGTTTGCATACTTTCTTTTTTTTAAAAAATAATTTTGATCCTTATCTCGTCAGGTTTACTCTCATAGATACGATATCAGCTAAGGGAATATACGTGGCGCTGACACCGAAAACTGAAAATGGCGTCTATATATATATATATATATATATATATATATATATATATATATATATATATATATATATATATATATATATATATATATAAAAGCTCATGGATGCCGCGTAGATGGCTTTGAGAGTCATTTTTCCAAAATCTTTGGTTTTAACATACTGTTTCAGTTTTAATGTGACAGTTTATATCCATGTAAGAACTATTATGACGAAACCCTCCCTCCTCCACCGAGAAGGTAAATTCTGCCTGGTCTAGTGTCTGACGCAAAATTGAAAGTCTCTAAGTCTCCTCAGAACTACGAAACGTACACACGTAGAAGTGTATTAATGTTGGCATAAAAACTTTCTCAGATAAGAATTAAAAAAAAAAAAAATAAAAAAAAAAATAATTTGAATTTTGACATCTTGAATTCAAATTATGTTTTTCGCAATCACGAGTGGGTATGTAGGCGTGTGTGTTTGTGTGTGGGGGTATGTGTGTTTGTGTGTAGGGGGGTATGTGTATGTAGGCATGTGTGTTTGTGTCTGTGTGCTGGCATAAGTGTGTGGGTAGTTGTGTGTATGAATGTGTGTGTGGGGGGATGTGTATGTGTGTGTAGGCATATGTGTTTGTGTATGTGTAGGTGTCTGTATGTATGCGTGTGTGTTTGTGTATGTGTGTGTAGGTGTGTGTGTGTGTGTAGGACATGGATGCAACCTGGAGACGGCTTTCGCTATAGGAGCAGCATCGTGAGGAGCCGGTCGACGGTGGTGGTGCGGAGGGTGGTGGTAGGAAAATAAAATGATAGGACGCCAAAAACAGTCAAATGAAAGCAATAAGCAATCGTGATTGCTCAAAAAAATAAACGTGTTTAAATCTGAAATAGTTTGCTTTAAATGTATTTTCTTTATCAGTGCAAGACTTTATAAACGTATTATTTTAACGTTTGCATTCGATGTTTCTTTGCTCATTAGAGGCAGGTAGTGTACCTTGATTCTAATTTCGGAAAATAATTACTAAACTCCTATTTTTTTACGTATCCTAATTTATCTTTTGCTACGCCTTTCACTACCATTTTCTTACCATCCCATTTTTTCTAAATCAAAATCAGAAGTTTTGAGGAGAAGAGAAGTGATTTTATGAAACTGTGTAAAATGGTCCAAGGTACACTATACAGCATTGTACCTTGAGCCACTATACAGTAGATCCTTGTTTTACGCGAGCTTATTTTACTGTTTCGATTATACACGGTTTAAGATTTGACACCTTGATTTTATTTTATGCGGATGAGTTTCGGTTTTACGCGGATGCGGCAATGCAAACAGATAAAATGTTCACCTCTTTCAAAATCCGAACTCCTAAAGATTGCAGATTACGCGTAATCAACTGCATTTCGGCGTGCTAATAATCGAGCTTGCGCCACTGGAGACATTTCATGCGATTGGTTCCAGAGCTCTTTCCAGAAGTAAAGTTATTAAACTCACACAGTTCAGAACTCACTGGAAGAAGAGCTTTTAGGAGTGACAGAGGAGTCCAAAACCAACAAGGATACCGACGTCGATGACGCACAACCAAAAACGTTCACACTGAAAATTTTGAGCCATTCCTAGACAATAGAAATGATTTTTCTGATTTGTTAGTGAAGGAAGATTCTATCATGGAAATGACGCAAGTGATCACGGATGCGTCAATGCTCTGCAAAGAATTACAGGGAAAATTTTCTTAATGACTGCCAAAAGACTATCAAAGCTAACTCTTCTTTATAAAGAGAACACGAAATTAGTTTATGTTTTCTTTATGCATATTGTGCATAAAAATCGATATAAGTACACATTAAACTTATTATACAATTAGTCATCACTAGAATAAAGTATTTTGTTATCTACGGAACCAAACCCCTATTTTAACACTATTATTAGGTCTCAATTTACGCGGTTTCGATTTACGCGGCATTTCCGTGGAACGTAACCCCCGCGTAAATCGAGGGTCTACTGTATAGTATAGTGAACCTTCATTCATGACTGAAAATTGTTTCATAGCTGGAATAAGACGAAATTATGACAGAACAAGTATTTTTAATCAACTTATTTTATTAGATACTGCAACCAATTCGATATGCTTCAAAACAAAGTATGTATTCATACGACAATTTAGTGCTTTCTATGAAATTTAAAAAGTGTCAAGGACTTTTCGGGCTATCTGTACTATAAAAAAAATAACATTCTTGTAATGCAGCTGGGTATTTTTATTATTTTCTTATGGGATTTGGTCGGTAACTGGAGAGCAAATAAGAAAATCCCTCGAACACCTTACGTAATACATATGTAGCAAAACAGTGTTTTGCTCAGGGCTGCGGAGTCGGAGGGAAAATGGCAGACTCCGACTTCGACTCCAATTTCTGGATTTTGAAACATCCGACTCCGATTCCAACTCAGACTCCGTTTTTTTTTAATTGCATGCAACGTTGGAAATTCAATTTGAGAATCAAATTATCCAATAGCTGCGATTTTTAAAGTGAGATTACTCAAAAATGCCATTTTTTAAATCAGAAAGATTTATTTGCTTTCCTTTCAGTGTTTAACAAATTTATGTTGATCAAAGTGTGTGAATTCAGTTTTTGAAAACTCTAACTTTAGGAAAAGAAGCTTTCTTGCAAAGCCACCGGGTAACACCCATCTGGGGGGGGGGAGGGGGAGAGGAGGGTGACACCCTAAATTAATTTAAGAGTTTATGAAGTGAAACATCTCTCCCCAATAAATCATAAATATTATTTCCTTTATAAAATTTCAATTAAAATAGGGTACTATGTTGCTGGGAGAGGATAGGTTACGTCTGGGAGCAAATTTTACACAAAATGCGGCGGTATACAGCTTTGTACGAACAGCTTTGAAACTATACCAATATTTTTCTTCTCTCAATTTTGGACTTAAATTTTATTGGCTGCTTTAAAATTAATTTTAATATAAAGATATTTTAAGATTATTTTCTATTGAGCATTGTAATCAAGAAATCATATACTGATTTTATTTCATACCTTTTAATGAGGACCAACTTAATACAGCCATGAAAAAAATTATAAGGACACGTTAAAAAATTAGCGTACATAATTTTTCAACATAATTTACAAGTAGTAACATAATTTACTACTTGTAAGTAGGAAACATTAGAAATCTGTTAGTATGAAACTAAATTACAATTTAATTATTAAATCACCAACTAGCACAAATGTATTAGGTAAAACATGGAAAAAATTATAAGGACATTAACAAATATGTCCCGAAAAATTTAATATTCTACAAAATCACTTTTTTTTTTTCAATTAACCTCATCAATCGTCCAGTCGTTGACTTAGAAAGTTCAGTTAAAGTTTATTTCGAAATGTTTTTACAAGTCAATTCAATAGATGAAATCCGTTCGTCTTGATTTGCATATTGTGTCCCCTTTTCAGACACTTTTCTAGCTACAATGCCCCACAGATTCTATATGGGATTTCTCTAACCATGAATGTGATCCACAAGACACATGGCAACTTGCATTGTCTTGTTGAAACAAATAATCACCACCTGTGATAAGGGATGCTTTAGGTACTAAATTTTTAGCTAGAATATCAACGTATAAGTCTGAATTCAAGAGATCTCGAATGGAAACAATTGGTGGTGCTCTATTAGCTGCAAAACCTGCCCACACCCAACACAAAACCGCCTCCGAATTGTCGTTTGGAAAAAAAAAAAGGTTTCGCCTTGCAAATCATGCCAGTAGTGGTGAAAATCATCTGGTCCGTCCAAATAAAAGGTTTGTTCAATTATTCTATAATAAATACTCACACTGAGCTGTCACCACTGAGACTTCCCTCGCCGTCTGACGACACACTGCTGGCTTGTTTTACTAAATGACGGCATTCCAGCGGGGCAACTTCTTCACTACGATGGACGTTAATGGTTGATGATTTTTTCTTTCGGAATCCCATTCTCTTTTTATGACCTGAAATAGACAAGGGCCTTTAGGTTAATCACAGAAACAACCAAATGTCTTTATACAAAATATCAAAATTCTTAATTTTTAAAATTGGTTTTAGTTTTACTCACAGTAAGAATTTTTACAGGCAACTAGCATTGCATATAAAAATCGCAAAACAATCGCGAGTATTTTCGTTCTTGGCGTTGTTGTTGCCTGGAGTTAACTCTTATTACGATCACTTGTTCGGAGACATAATAACAACTACTAGTTAGTTTGAATGTTTTCCCATAACATAATATTACGTGAAATTGGCCGGTCATTCCGAGTGGTAGGTTCCCTCCCTGTGTGTACAGACACTACTATGAACAGTTATTGGCAGCAATGGTTGATGCAAGAAACTTCGTGAAGCAAAGACTCACGAACGAAATACAAGTTGTACGAATTGCAGGCCATATGGTAGTATGACGGATCTAAAATGCTTCAATGGCACCGAACTTCTTCATACAACAAGCGACGTCATCTTTCAAAACTAAACATAGTCCTCAAGATCCTATAGTAATAATCTGAGGCTGAGTTGCGTGCAAAGCGAAGTTTAAGACAGCTGCATTTAAACTCGTTGATGATATCAATAGATCCGTCAAGAATTGTGTGTAGGATAGAACCGACCAGTGAATGAATACTTAAGCGCATTTTCATTTTCAAAAACTTATAAGCATTGTAACATATTGTAGTATCTGCCATATGACAGTAAAAACGAATTAAATGATGTATGAAGTTATTTTTTAAAAAAAAGTGAGAATTTTTACGAATCTGTATCTAGGCATTTTGGAGGTTTGAAATGAAAAAGGTGTGCGTCGACCCAGTAAATGAACACTCTAACCAATGGACAAACACAGCACTTTCAAGTCGTCTTCTTTCTGGCAATGGGTAGAAGAGAGCTTCTACGGCCAATTCATCTAATAAAAATGTTTTAAAACCTTATTTTTTCGCAAAAAAATACGAGGTGTTCATTTACCGGGTGGTGCTCATTCACTGGTATGTCTACCCTAACAGCGGATCATTTTATATTCCAGTAGAGTGCCATCAGTTATCAGATCCACCCGAATAACCACTATGGTCAGAGGTCCCGTCTAGCTTCTATTCTGCAGAAATACATAACTGCAGTACCTTGGTTGATCTGCAACTACCCTTGGTGCTTTTACATGTTAATTTTTTATACCACACAACTCACGCGGATATTATATTGTTGGCCAAAAAATGATATTAATTTACCTTACATTGCAATTGTTAGCCGTGAATGGGTTCACAGTCTTGCATTTAAGTATATTTATTCCACGTGTTTGGGTTTTGTGCTCATTTAACTGAAGTAAAGATTTTTTCATAATGACAGCTCCGCATTTTTGAATTAGAGCCATCACGTTTCGCCCTGATGATGAAAGCTAAACATGACAAAGGAAACGTTAAGGAAACTAGAAGATCACTAAAATATTTTTCACAGTTCAGAGAATTTGACGAAGGCTCAAACTCTGAGCTTCACAGCTGAGTGGACTTGAACATATTTTGCAATGAAACCTTTAACAGCTAGAGAGTTTTGAGATCAAGTAACTTTACCCGTGAGGAAAATAACTACACTTTTATAAAGTGTTCATTCAACCGTCCGGATACAATTGGGGAGAAATAGCCCGATTCATTCTCTTCTTAAAGTTAGTAGTGATACTAATTTACTCTGAAGGAAGATAATCGTTTCTTCCGAACTGGTGATTCTAATTTACATAAAAGAAATATAGTCTTCTTATTACAAACTGCTTTACGTAACAGTAAGATGGTTGATTTTTTATATCCTGGGATTTTTATTCATAAAACAGAAAAAATACGCATTGGCATTTAAATTCCTATAAAAAAAGAGAGGAAGTTGTTTTATTACGTACCCGAAACACTGAGTTGGGACGTGCTGTTGCTTCTTTTGGCGGACAATCCTCCGAACTGCGTAATTTTACCTCCAGAAGTGGTCCCTTGCTGTCCTTGTTTGGCACCTTGATCAACTGTCGCTCCTATAGCTGTATCAGAAAGACTTCCGTTATTAGTTTTGCCATTCGCTGCGCCATCGCTGTTGCTTCGATTCAAGGTTCCACGGGATGGTCTGGGTGGGTGGACAGGACCGTAGCCAGGCGTTGGAGACGTGAATTCCCTGTAGATGTAATGAAGGAAATTCAACAAAAGGGTATTTTTGATCAATATGTATAAAATGTAGCGTGAATTATTTACTGTTTTTATTTATCTCTCTATGAGGGTTTACACTGTTGATGCTTGTTTCTCTCTTACCATTTAAAGCGATGTGGATTGTTTTGTACTAAATATAATCGGCTTCTTGAGATTCATATTTATGGTAATGTATTTTGGAAAACAAATTAGTAATATTTTTAAATAATGACATTTACCTCCTCAGCTGATGATATATTTATTAAAAGATTTTTTTTTCAGTAATCCAGACACACATTTTGATTAAGGGAACTAAAGAATGCTATTTTAGCGAGCACATTGTAGTTGAAAACCGTAAGTCGTTTACTCCACTTCCTGACTGTTACGTTTGAAACGCGTGCGTGGTGTTGCGTAATATAGAACTTACTCTGTCCTTCGAAGTTTTAGAAGAAATACTCTAAACTAAGAGTTTGACAAAATTACAAATAGCTATTGTTTCTGCTTTGGCCTTCAATTTTTAGTTTTTGTGTTTATGTTCACAAAATTAAACAAAAATGTACCAATACTCTCTACTCAAAAACTCGCAACAATATTCTCTCTGATACCTCCTTACATCATATTCTCTACCTAGTTGGGGAAATATTGCATTAAAACCTGATCGAAACTTATTTATTACTTTTACTTTATGGTTCATTACTTTTGCATAAAAAGAACAAGTGTTTTGCACAAAAAGAACAAATTAGTTTATAAACTTATGTTTAAACTAATATGTAAAAATTACAACTTTATTTTCACAGAAATACATAGATCACTTTCAAATGTTTAATAAGATCACTGTAGGCGAGTTAACTTCAAGTTAAGTCTCAAATAAAACCTGAATTTTAAGCCTCTTCTTCATCACTAACCTTTTCATGTATTTCCATTCTTAAACAACATTTTAATGTATAAGTTCTCTATGTTATACCCCTGGGGGCACTGGAGTAAGGGTTGTTTAGCCTCTGTTCTGGAACAAAAAATTTACAGCTCGTAATTGGTGCTGACATCTACCTTGTTGTTTGTCCTGGAAGTCAGCCTCCTAGTGAGAAAATGGTACCCCTCTTTCCCAGGGGCGTAGCCTGAAAAAAAATTCAGAGCGGGCACATGGTTAACTTGCGGAAGGGGATATGAACAGTTTTAGTCCTTTTCTATGGTCCAAAAGGGATAATATCAGAGCTTCGGAGGGAACATATCCCCAAACCCCTCCACCTGGATACGCCACGTTTCTTTCACACAGTTGTGGGATATAGCAGCAGCAGCAAAAATAGTTCACAATATTACTTCAGAGACTGTCCCGTTGACAGCATACTGCATTTTACGTGCCCCCAATGGTCCATGAGAAACATAATATGAAGAAGAGGGTCTGCACTTACTTCAACGTTCTACTGCCCCTGGGATGCTCAGACTGAGAAGAAAAGGCACTAGTGACGCTGTATTTTGAGACTGAGCTGGTTTCGGATCCATCGCTCTCAAGGGCAGTGGTGACATTTACATCCTTCTCGTGTCCTTCGGCCCCTGTGGCGGATGTGCTTGAGCCTCGTATTCGGGTGCTTGAAGAGGCCGTAGGAGGGTGGGGCGGTAGACGGGTGCTTCGAGGGGGTGGATGGGGATGAACGTTGAACTGCTTGTCCATATGGCGGGGTGATACTTCGCTGTCTGACACGATCATAGTGGATATACCTGCAATAAAAAGTTTAATTTGTATGAAATCTGTCAATTCAGTTTGTTTCAACCGCAAGCCGCTGTTGCTAAACCTTAGACTGCACATAAAGAAGAAAATTACATTCAGAAGAGCTAGTTGAAGAATATGAGTCCAAACCGTTGAGTTTACTTAAAAGCAATGACTTTTATAACATAATACTAGTTCACTCATATGTATCTGTACTAGTGTAATCTATGTACTCATATGTACTCTGTCATACTGTTTTCACAAATTCACAACAAAATATTTCATCTCGAAGATGGAAGGGGCTTCATTGAATGATAGGTATTAGATTAAATTAATTTTACTGGGTTGTGAATTACACTGAGTGCAGTTTTTGTTTCATATTCTAGCTATCAGAACAATCAAATGATTTTAAGGAAGATAATTTGCTCATAGATCTTACTTACTCACTTGATTCGGATGCAACTCCTGTATCTTGTTTCCTTTCAAGTTTGGTGAATTAGTGAAATAAATATCTAGTTCACCTTCCCTATGTTCTTCTTTTATGACTTCTATCAGTATATGTTTGCAAAAATATTATCTATCATGTAGTCGTGCCATAAATTCATGTATTTAAGTCTCATGGATTGAATTTTAGCTTTATGTTTTTCATATAGCTTACCAATTTCGTATATTGAAAGAGATGAAAATGCTTGCATTACAACTCTAAACCGGATCTCTGATTTTTAGAGGAATTTTACTCTTTAATATGTTCTTGTTCAAGAAACATAGGGTAAACTCACGAGGGTGAACAGCTTGTGCTTTGCAAAAAAAAAAAAAAAAAAAAAAAAAAATTCAAAAGTTTTTTTCCCTTAGATGAATTTGCAGCTTAGATCAGTTTATTCCACTAACGTTTCAGATATTCTTGGTACATTAAATGCTATTAAAAGTACTTTTGGAATACGTTTTTGCAATTATTTGCAGCTAGCATTTCTGACGGTTAATCATTATCCATTTAGCTACTTAAAAATCTTACCATCAGGCTTCCTCTGCATTTTTAGTTTCATCTGTCTGGCTCTTTCTTCTAGTTCAAGGGTCATTTGATCCCTCGTAGCTCGTTTTGGAGGAATCTGAGGAAGTTGCCTTTTCTTGGGTGAAGGTGTTCCCGATGGATGTCGACCAACCAGTCCACTGCTTGAAAAATGTTTATGTTAGAAAATATGAGAACAAAAGGAATTGAAACATACAGTGGCTCCCAAAAGTGTTCGTACATCTTGAAATTTTTAAGTAAAACCAAAATAACGCAAAACTGAATTCGAATATGAAGTCCAATTTTTTTTCACACCATTCCTATACCATTCTGAATAAAACCCAGTAGTTTTTTTCAAAATATTGCCAGATTTGATTTTTGAAATTTGACAAAAAACGAAGAGACAGAGAAAAGATACGCCACAAAAGCCATCGTACACTGAAATATTTCCGAATAAACTCATAATTAAAATTATCATATGTGGTTTTTTTTATTATTTTTGCATTGTAATGATACTTAATTTGCCTTTAATTTTTCGTGTATTTTTTCCCTAATATTTTGCTTATTATTTTAAACTGGCAGGTATGCGTAGAAAACAACAAACACGATTCGAAATTTGATTTTTTTCCCTCACAGTAGCCGTAAATTGGTTTGAAATGTCTCTAAATTGGTTAATTAATTCCATTCTATATTGAAGTGCTTGATAAAAATGCTTTAAAGACAAGAATCGGATAGAAAACAAGGTAAGAAAAGGTCAACTGGCAATGCTAACAAAGCGTGACCGGAGGTTTACAGTTAAAAAAAACATGAAAAATACACATTTCAGAACTGAAAAAGTTTCTGCAGAATTGAATGTAACATTTTACGTTTAATTTTTACCTAAAATTGTTCGTCAAGGTTTCTGATTAGCTGGATTAAATCGGATCTCTTCCCGCTGAAATTTTCTTGTTCGTACGAAAAACAGTAAGCTTACGCTTTCCGTCGTAAAATCAATGATAAATAAGCTCAAAACATTTTGGAACAACGTCTTACTTATAGATGAAAATAAATTCAACATTTTGGGTTGAATTGTTGTATAATTGTAAATGGAAGAAAAAAAATGAGTAATTTAATCTTAAGAACTTAGTTAGATCAGTTAATCAGGACGGTGAAGATGTTCTTGTGTGAGGGTGCATCTCAGCATCAGGACTTGGAAATTTGGAATTTTTTGCTGAAATAATGAATTGTGCTGTTTATTTAAATATTTTAAAAAACAATTTTAAACTATTAGCCGAAAATTTGGTATTCGGAAACATCTTTGTTTTTATCCAGATAAGGATAAAATGTAACACGTTCGCATTTGGTGCCTCAAAATTTGTCCTTAAACTTTGAAATAGCTCCTCAATTGCCAGATTTAAACTTAATGGAACATATTTGGTGATATCTGGTGGCTAGATTACGAAAATACACCATTGAAATGAAAAGCGAACTAGAAACAGTAAGACTCGTAGTGCGGCTGAACACTTACTCAGAAATTGCACAAAAAAAAAAAAAAAAAAAAAAAAAAAAAAAAAAAAAAAACAATGAACTCTATTCCCAGACGTTTAAAAGCTTCTGTTGTTACTGCATGATATTCTACTAAATAATAACTTTGCAAAAAGTTAAATTATTTACTAAATGTTTTACATTTTTGCAAAGTGTACGAAGACTTTTGTGAGATAAAATTTCCGGCACTTTTTGTTTTTTGATTTTTAAAAAACTAAGTTTTAATTGTTTATTAAAAATTTTCATGTAGTTTTGTTAAAAATAGATCATAGATCTTATAATAAAATACCTATTCCGAAATATTAATTCTAACCAATGGATAAGGGCCGATTTCATTGAAAGTCGTAGGTGTACGAACACTTTTGGGAGCCACTGTATATTTGTCAAACAATTAAATGCAATGAAAATAAGATCATTTATTGAATCACAAAATTAAATGTCCAAAATAAATTTAAGTTCAAGATCATTTTAAGATAGCAACTTTTATCAAAGATATGAAACGCGAATACTTGGTATTTGCAACTTATATCAAGAATCTTAACATACAGGGTGTCCTGAAAAAGACTCACTGTTTTCAAAAATTTATAACAGGAGAACGGTTAATGATAAAAAACAAATTCCTGCAGAAAATTCATGTGGTGGACGCTAATTCCCCCCCCCCCTCAGAAATCCAAATTTTTGTTCAAAAATGTTTCAATAGCGCTGCAGATAGTAAGCCAAAAAAGAAGAATTGAAATTCACCGATTTTTCCTCCGAATGCGACACGGGATTACAACCGACGATTGTTTGAAAGAATTGTTTTGTTCTTTTGTTCATTATTTTCGAAAAAATATGATGTAATTTTCTATTTTTTTTAATTTACAGACTTAATATCTGCAGCGCCATCTATTGGAAAATTTTTCAACTAAAATTTGGAACTCGGGGATACTCATTTACGACCCACCACATGAATTTTCTGCAAGAATTATTTTTTTTATCATTTACCATTTTCCTGTCATAAATTTTTGAAAACAGTCATTTTTTTCAGGACACCCTGTATAAACGTACACTCAAACCTGTTTTTGTGCTGTAGATAAGGACCGTATGAAAAAAATCGCCCAAAACTTCACGAGTAACTATAAAAGTAGTTTTTGCAACAAACACAATCAAAAAATATTTTTTTTTATTCGGTGGATAGGGACCGCATAAAAAAGTCTCACGTAGAAAAGAACTCAAAACTTTACGATGCAACTAGAAATTGCTTTTTTAAACGAATTCAAGACACAGCAGCTACCTTGAATCTCGCCAAATCTTTTATAATCTAATTTTCAAATACACATGTGAACATTTTAATATTTTTTATTTAAATATGTTCTTACTTTCTCTGCGCACAACTTTTAAAAACGTACAACCTTTATCCTTTGCAGTCTGACAACATGGTAGCTTTCTTGTAATAAACTGGTTCAAAATCACTTTTGTCATTTGAAGTACCTACATCGTACTTGTTTTACAAAAATAGGAAACTTCGTCAATTATGTCCCAATTTGATTGCATTTTTCATCTACCCCACAGAAGAAAAAGCAAACCCTGCACAAAAACAGGTTTGAGTGATTTAGATGAATACTTTTGGTAAAAAACTTTCGCAGATAATGTGTCGTTTCAAGAAGAGACTAAAGAATTGATTGTTATTCTGTCTTAGTATATAGATTGAGTAAAATGTTCAATGTCGTTTAAAAAAAATCTCATTACATTCTAAAGCAAAGATATTATTAAAAAAGGTCATTTCATTTCAAATACATAAAACTCGTCCACATTTAAACGATTTTCTAAATGAATAGTAGAATCAATTTTTACTGCCTGACATTGCTCCTAAACCCAAATGTTTTAATTGGTATTTAAGTCATTGGATGAAAGCGAAAGTTACGAAAATGCTTTAAGGAAATCTGACCTATGATCAGGAGGTGACGACGACCGAGAAAGTCCACCCTCTGTCAATCTTCTTGTGGATGATCTTGATCGTGTCACAGACCCGTCGTCAGGCACCACAGATCGCGACCTCACTCTACTTGACATTCTGGGAGGAAACTCAACTCCGGACATAGGCTCCTTTCTTTCAGGTCCTTCATATGAATATAAATCTCTTGGATGGACTAAAATACGGAAAAAGTAAAAATCTTCAGAACGAATTTTCAGGTTTACTAATTTATTACACAGCAAGTTCTTGTACAAAACTCTTCAATTATTAATAAAGGAATGACATTTGAATTTTTACCAGTACTAGATCTTCTTCTATCATCAGGCCACATGTCCCGTCTAGAGCGTCTTTCTGTGACAGTTATTATGTCTTCCCCTACTAATGTTGGACTACTTCTCACTGAACTAATACTGCTGCTACCATCACCAGTAGGAATTCGACTTTCTGTAAAGAAATAATGATTAGTTTGGCTTAAGACTTAATATTGATCCAAATAATCTCAAAATGAACCAGACAGTTTTTTTTTAATTTTATTTTGTCACATTACTATTACATTGTAGTTGAACGACTAAAATGCTGTTACGAACATACAGTTTTTAATTTGAAATATAAAAATAGGACATTGTGAGTATAACTTAAAGTTCACTTTACGTGTTAAACATTTTGAAAATTCAAAAGATTTTTTGAAGCATAATGTACGTAGATTTCGTTATTGTTACTCTGTCATATGTTTTTTTCCTGATGCAGTCGACTCCCGCTACAACGCGATCCGACATACGCGAAATGGCTATAACGCGATTTTTTCACGAGAAAAGAATTTTCGGCATAACGCGAATTTCTCACCCGCTACGCGAAAACTTTCGGTGGGGAATCGTGGTGCGTAAGTTTTGGTTTTGTAATTGGCTACTATAGTTTTTTTTTTTTTCGTGAATAGACCTTCATCCTTTTCGCATCACTGAGTTCCCACACTGTACTAGTCTCAACATCACTTATACAAATAACTCTCTACTCCTTATTTTCCTTTTTTTTTTAAATTCTAAATGTGAAATTTAATGAAATATAATGACACCTAAGAGCGCTGTTTCATCTAAAGTTTGTGAAGATAGTAAGAAAAAGAGAAAGTTTTTGACAATTAAAGGAAAGCTAAAGTTTTTCGATGCTAAAGCTTCTTGAAAAGCTGAATCTCAACTAAAAAATACGTAGAAGGTAGCACGACAATTAGGCATGAGTGAATCTTCCATATGCTTTACATACAATTAAAAGTCAAGAAAAGGAAACCCTCGTAAAATTTACCAAGTAATATTTCATTAAAATGCAAAAATTTAAGGAAATGGAAGCTGCTCTTGTATTGTGAATTAAAGAAACCAGGAAGAAAGGTGTTACCATAGATGGAAACGTTATAAAAGAATTAGTGAAGCAACTGTTAAAAAATATATTAGAATAACAGTTTGATCATGCAGCATAAATCATTATCATCTTCACTTTTTTAAGTTACAAATATCATTACTGTATCTACTGTACAGTACAACTTTTGTGCATTTGCTTTTCTTACTGTATACTGTACGCATCGTATACTGGTTTATTTTATGTCTTTCTTTCCCACTGATCATTGATTTTGTGCATCGTAGCAGTATTTAATGTTTTGAATAAAACGTTTTTTTAATATATGTAAACATTCAGTTCTTAATGTAAGAAACAATAATGTATAGTTAAAAAATGGTTTTTAACATTTAAGGGTTTTTTTACAAGTATCTAAAATAATTGGTACGTTTATAAAAGTTTTCACTCATATCCTTTTCCACAACGTGAAATTTCGACTTACGCGAGGGGTCTTAGAACTCATCCCTCGCGTAAGTCGGGACTCGACTGTATATCCAAACGTACATACTATAATGTAGGGGAATGTGTGTTGCAAAGTGAAATGATGAAATATTTACTCTGCTTTTAGCGCCACCTTTCTGGTAATATTTTAACTATGTAGTTGGACATGTAGTCTACTGCAGTCAGGAAAAAAAAATACAATCGAAGATTAAAGCATATGATAATACAGGCATTTTTTAAAAAATTGATACTCATATTGTAATATTTTGTAGTAAGTCAAAATTTATTTTTGTCGTTAAAAATGATAAAGTTCTTGTCATTAACATTTTAAATATTAATTAAGACCTTCTAATACCTGGTACAGTAGTTATTTAGTTAATATGAAGCTTATTTGTATTTTAAATATTTTGTACAATTAGTCAATATATGCAGGGCAAAGTGGATGGGGTAGAGTGAAATAGTTTATTTTGTTTACTCACTCAATCATTTACGAAATTACAAACGTGTTCATTTATTAGTTAATTCATTTACATTACTTCACTTAATAATTCACTTATTTATTGATTCATTTACTTATTTTCATATTCCTTCACTTTTTTACTTACTCTTTAATTTTTCTTCATATATTAATTTTTTTTATATTAATTATTCGTTTATTGTTTTAGTATCTTTTCATTTAACCATTCAACCTTTTGTTTACTGGTTCATTTGATCAAAAATATTTTTTATAATTGAATAGAAAATATTTCATTAGAAAAATATTTTATGTGTCACTTTGCCCCATGAAGAACGAAGTGAAAAATTTCCACTTTTATTGAAGACGCAAATTTACTGCTAAAAATAAAAAATACTTTTTCAATGCAAGTTTTAATGTTCTTTCTTATGTACTGTAATTTTCAAAACACATTTCCAATTTGTTCATTTTGAAAAAGCTCACTCATGTTAACTATTTCACTCTGCCCCAAATTTCCCTACATAGCTAACAGAAGATATTGCTTTAAAATATTTAACAGTACCTTAAAGTTTCCATATGATTTAGTCACCAAGTTATCATCAGAATATTATGAACTATTCATGATTTTTTCTATTATTCTAATTCATTTGTATTGATGCTTATTATTATTATTATTTGTTTTGAATTTTAAATGCATAAGTTTTTTTTTTCTTTGCATTACTTAATTTGGAATGTTAATAGAGTCAAACTTATATGAGCGACTACCTCTATACAGCGATCACCTCCACTAACGATCAATTTTCTAAGGCACCGATTATCCACCCTATATACGAAATATCAAAAATCCTTAAGGAACGATAGCCAGAACCTCAACGACCGAAAAACCGTGAACTTCAGCATCAAGAAAAGACGATATTTTCGATTTGATTAAGACCTAAAGAGGGATAACGAAAGAAAAGAGAGAGAAGATTTTGAATAGAAGTATGTAGCATGTACACACATCATTCTTCTCTTGCTTACGAAAGTGGAAGAAAACTTAAATGAGGGGGTAAAATTTATTTTCCTTGGGATTTCAAACAAATTAATTTTCCGGGATTCATATTTGGAATCTCAAATTTGTTTAGAATCTCAAAATTTGTACAAAAAAGAGGACATAGGTTTTCCCACCTTTGATAAGCTTTTATGTCCCAATTCATATTTCTCGAGGCAGGTTTTGGAGTAGTTGATAAGTTCAGAAGTATATACTCGCGTATTAGTCGACGCCCCTACTTTTAGGAGGAAAATCGGGAAAAATCAAAAATCCGCGTATAGGTCTAGTCCCAACTTACTGAAAAACTCGGGAGCGTTTTGCAGCTAATTTTGCATTTAAACATAACAAAAAGGGGGAAAATGGTTTGTAAAAACATTTTGATGTTAAAAAACTTCCATTTTTCTTTTTTTTGCACAAAAAGGGTTCACTTCGGCAATCGAGATTTTCGTAAAGGGCTCGATTTTGCTGTTACGATTTTTGTTACTTGTTGCTTTTATTTTGATTTAGTGTCAATAAAATTTTAAACTGCAGCCATATTACATTATTTTGAAAAAAGGGAGTATTATTTAGTAACTATCGGGAAAATACCGCACTTTTCTTCCTTGTGAAATAAAGACTAAGCAATTACTGTAAACTCGTAGTCGGCCGTTTACAGTAATTATTTAGTCTTTAGTCAGACCATGCAAAGTTATAGCTGAATGCCTCAGTATTTACTGTTTTAGCATCTGCTTAAAAGAGTTGGACTAAAATCGGGAAAAGGTTCACAGTTTCGAGTGTTCTTTTAAAAGAATTGCTGAGGAAAATTTTCAGAAGTTCTACCCCGCCTATAAGTACGACCCCCTAACTTTAAACCTCATTTTTTACTAAATTTTTCGACGCGAGTATATACTGCAGTTTTTCAGAAGGTTGTTTATGGATAGGCTTGCCAGATTTCTGAAATGTTCAACCGGGACACTGGAATCCCCCCCCCCCCCTCCGCTAGCGTCGCGAGTATTTAAAAGGGTAAATACCCTTGGTTAGTTTTTAGAATGTTTTAGAGGGTAGTTCATGCTCAATGGTATGAACAAACGGTTATTAATTACGAGTCTAAACCAGTGGCATTATATAACACATGACGCAAGCAGATACATACAAACATTTTATTTCCTACGTGTTAATATTTTAAAGTTACTTTAGTAAGAAGAAAAACTTTGAATGAGAAATAAAACTTTGAACAATATTTGTTTTTGGGTTGATGTATCGATAACATCGATGCTTTAACTTTAAACATCGATGTTTTTTCATCCATGTCGCATTACTACTGACTATGAAGACAATAAAACAAAAAAATGCAGATTTAATATAATATCTATTTTTAATGAGGTTAAATTTTGCTGACGCAAATTCGATGAATTCTAATTGCATAAACTAACTGAGATCTGTATTTAATTACCAAATTGACGTTTCAGAGACAAAATCCTATTTCCTTATTTCAATAGAAAAAAAAGGTGATTTTCAAGTTTCAGTTTGTTATTGTATTGAAATCATGCTGTCGTTTCAAAGAAGGATTATAGAATGAATTAACAATAATCACCTCTTCTTGTAATAGGAAGTCCTTCATCAAAATCAAGCTCAGAAATGTCACTATCTGATAATCGAGATACTGATATAGAAGAAGGCGGAGAAAGACGATCTACTGACGTGACAGATCCGGACAGTTCGGCATCCAAAAACATGCTGTTTCGTTGCTGCATAAAAGAAAATTTGCATGTTAGAGAGCATTATGGCGTAAGCGTTTAATGTTACAAATGTCTTTAAGATAACAGTGAAAAGCAAAATGCAATGGATTATGACAGTTAAGCTTTTCTGATAAACATTTTCTAGTTTAATTGAATTTCAATCAACAGAAATATTTTTTTTTTTTATAATTTCAACCGTTGGGGATATAGCGAGAAAAAAAAAGATAAGATAAATACATAGATACTGACAAAGGTATGAATGTTTTTAAACATACATTTTGCGAAAGTGAGGGATAAAAAGAAGTTAAAATGGAGAGAAATAAGTGCTTATTAGTGGAACGGTATTAGGGAGACTTGGTATTTTTAAATGTTCAGTGACCTGTTTAAAAGTATAAAACTGATTTGGTCACATCTTTACGCTAATTACAATCTTATTGAAGTAGTATAAATGCTTAAATAAAAAATTCTAAGCAAATAGAAAGTCTCTTGAAAATTTCACAATTGGATCCAGGTACAAGCATAGATGTAGTATTAACTAGATACACAAAGAGAAACCGGTTCCATGGGCAACCGAGATCTTCCAGTGACGAGCAAGCATGAGAAAAGCGCACGCGCGCGAACAATTTTTGCCGCAGCCTGATAGCGTTGCATCCTTGTAAGCTACGCTTTTGCCCGTTTAATTCAAGAGTCGTGCATTCAGTGGCGGCCAGTGGCTGCAGCTACGGGATTGTGCACTAGCTATACTTCATCTATGGTACAAAATATCATGGTGCCAGCAACTTTTGCTTGTTTTTTGAAAAAAAAAAAAAATGTTGAAGTGAAGAATATGAAATAGTAACCCTGAATGACAATAATATGTGTAGAGAACATGTTTTTTGTCTTTATAAAGGAAGCGCATTAACAAATCCTGAACAAAAACGAGCTCTCCCGAACTTCATACCATTTATTGAAACAAAAAGATGAAACCTGATTGAGCTAAAACATTAAAGATAATAAAAGTTATTAGCCAACATTTATCATGAAAACCTTTTGAATAACTTAACAACGTAAATATCGCTCATTTGGAAGAAGAGTGCCACAATACGATGAAATAAAATTTTACAGGACAAGCGTTTGAAGTTGAATTCTTCAGGCAATTTGAATTAAGAAAAGTAAGTTTTCTCTGCTCTCTAGTGGTTAATATTAGTACAAAAAATCTGTCATTATTTTCCAAAGAAGATAACGTCCTTTGAAGGCCTTTAAGCGAAAAAAAAAAAAAAAAAAAGAAAATTAAAAATTTCGTATTGTGGCACTCTTCTTCCAAACGAGCGATATCATGATTGCAGTTGTACTTAGGCACTAGGTGACTATGTGGCCCTTAGTACAACATAGGGTAATTTCACACAAGATTTATTTGACTGTAAAACCGAACCGAGAGGGGACTTATTTCATGTATTGTTGAGTACTTAATGTTGCGAACAAAATTATGCACCAGAATTCAAATAATAGTATTTTCCGTGTAACATTAAATGAGGTGAATAGCAAAGTTTACTTCAGATCATATAAAAACATTTTTAACTTATGAATTTTGTCACACTTTTCTCTTCCAAGATTTCAAATTGACCGTCGAGTTAATAATTAGTGTCGAACCTCTCTCAACAGAGTGATAAAACGTAGAACTAAACGCTATCATTTAAAGTAAGGCGGTTCTAGGTATACGATGGCTCAAGATACGAAAATCTCTCCCCAAGCTTTGCATCCATTATATTCCTCTAAGAAATAGATTTACCATTCTAAAATGAATAAAGGAACTTTATATACCGCGGGCTGAATGTAGCTCGCGAAGATGATTCGCGTGTCCCGTTATTTCGTTCAATGTTAAAAATCGAACAGCACGATTTGACAGTCACAAACATGAAGCCAAATATTCAGAAATTCGTTTCTGAAAACATGCATTCAATAAATAATAATAAAAAAACAAAATAAGTATCAAGTAATAATAACAGCAATATTGTTGGTGTGTCAATTTTCTTTCCTTTTCCATATTTTCCCGTGTTATTTAAAAAATAATTAAATGTTTCGAAATTTAATATGTGCTCTGCGTAATGCATTTTCATAAGAGTTGAGGCCCTCGTGTAAAAAAAAAGATGGGTATCACTGTCTTAGACAAAGGCGTATCCAGTTTTTGGTATTGAATGGGATCACATCTAGAGGGGTCATGTTTGGGCATGAATTGGGATCCTGGACAAAGTTTTTGAGAAATGAGTCCCTGTATTGCAGGTTTGGGAAATCATAAGTCACTTAAGAGGGCTGTCATGAGTTCCATCACCCACGCTCTGGATCCGAGCTTGTTGCTTGAAACAGGCGATTTGCCGAAATGTTGTAAAATTGCAATCAAATATTCAGAAATTCGTTTCCGGAAATTAAATACAAGCTTCCCGTTGATAAAAGTCATCAAAAAGTGATTTTTCAAAAGTGATCTTCTGTTATCTATACTTTCTCAAGTTATCCAGAAACAAGTTTTGAAAAACGTACATATGTTCTGGCCCGCGTTCTTAATATGTGGTGCAGCTCGCATGTGAAAAAAGGTTGGGCACCACTTAGATAAATGTAGCTTGTGCAGTTTTCATAATGAAAATAACATTTACATTTGTATTTTTGAAGCCTTTCATAAATTAAAATGAACATTTTTTATTCTGTTTGCTATATAGTTAAAGTTTTATTACCAATTGTGCTGCCAAACTTTCTTCTCGGGTGGTCATAATGTACCATTCACTTTCGTTATCCATCCGTGCAGTTGATAAATCAATTAAAACCTAAAAAAGTAAACGAATTTATTAAATATTTCAGTATATTTTATTTGATGCACATAAATTCGTTTCAAATATTATTAACATTAAAATACATATAAGCAGTGTAGCATAGCCCGATATAACAAATCTAGATTTGATTATGTATGTTCAAAATAAGAACCAATATTTGCAGACAAGGAAAATATCGCATAACTGAATTGTACAGTAATCAAGTTCTCGAGGTAAAAAGTTTTACAAACCTTTTTAAAAAGTAAAATTACAATAATACGAATAAGCAAAACATAATGTGAATCACGATTATTTCATCCTGTACGCTGCTATCGTATTTATACTATGGGAGCAAAAGAGTCCCGTGCTGTAGGTCAACAAGTGCATTTTGTTGCAAAACGGTTGCAAATGATTTACTGAAGGTCGACTATACAATTGAACAAATTAAACGTTGCAGAACAGAAATTTAAAATAAAAATTTCGGTCATTATCAATTGAAATTTGCTTTCTTCATACTAGATTTCTTGAATTGTAGGCTTTATGAATTTCCAATAACGTTCATAGTGGGTATCGGATATAGATTTAATAATCTTAGAAGCATTATAGGATTTTTTTTCTACATTTGAATAAACAGTTTTTATTTTTGCAGCACTTATAGTGCAGAGCTCGAGTTACGAGAGCTGGTGTTCTACGGAGATTGCTCTAGAACAATTGTAACTTAAGCCTTCACCTATTGCGACCATTTTCTGTTATCAAGTAGAGATTCAAATATCACTAAACGTTCAGCAATTGAAAAAATTCAAATCATTGAAAAAATAAATAAATTAATTAACAAACAGCAAAATGTTTAGGATGCGGTTAAATTGAAGAAAACTCCAAATTGGCTTCTTCATATTAATATTTTGGTAAACTTAGATTTCATGATAGTTATAGTTACTTATTTTGCTAATTTATTCCTGAATGGCTTCACTAAATAAAATTTTAATAGCAAATTCACAAAAATTCAGCTGCCGGCTGCCGTTTTTATTCACAATTATGGGTTGGTCAGTGAGAACTCGTGGACTGTTATCTGTACATAATTATTTTGTCGAATCGATTTTACAGCCAAAACAGACACTTTTCACTCAAATCCACAGCAATTAGCCTTCTTTAGTACCCGAAAAAGAGGTAAATGTCAACGTCGCAGGTCAATTTACCAGAGCAGCCCTATACTCTAGAGTGAAAATAGCATTTTATCTTTAAACCAGGAATAATTTTTGAGTGCAACTGAACCTTCGAGTGACTCATTACTTGGAATAAGAGTTGTGTTTTATTATTTTAATTAAAAAATAAGATATTTTTCTCTTTTACACAATCAAGGCAGTCATCAGATATGCCCTATCCCTTAATCAAGCCCTGATTTTGTTGAGACCAGGAGATTTAACTTGACTCCACAGAAAAAGTAGTTTAATATTTTAAACTGACAACTATCCTTCTTTTGAGTAAAAAGATGACTTCAGATACGATATTAGAATTTATGCGATTCTATAGCATAGGCAGGCCTAAAATGAATTTTTTCATAATGTTGACCCTTTAACATGTTCTTAGATAGTTATCCTGACACTTGTCAATTTGACGTTTTTTAAAAAGCTGCCAGAGTGACGTAGTGGAAAGGCGTTTACCTCCTACGCTCAAGTATGCGAGTTCAAAACGGGTCCAAGTCGTAGGGATTTTTAAGGTCTAAAACATTCCTCAACGTCTATCTCGTATGAATATGCGACATGCTAAGAACCATTTAGTGCAATCAGGGAAAAGTGACAGCGGAAGTAAACAAAGAAGGTTGCTGTTTGGCTATCATGAATTGATCATTGGTTCGGTTATTCTGCTCATAAGCATTTCGTTTATCTGATTGGTGTTGCTTTAATTATCACAGTGCCAAACAGAAAACGGTACCACCAAGTGTCACGTTACTTTGTTTGCTTCTACTACCACTTTTCGCTGAATGCACTATAGCGTATCTACTGGATGGCCAAAATTAAAAGACTCTACTTTGAAGTTGTCAAGTAACGAAACTATTGCTCAGAAATTTGGTGTAGAACATAATGAAGAAATGAGAATTTGTTTGAGCGAATAATTATATTAAAAAAAAGTTCAACATTTTTACAAAAGAGTGCGTTTTTAATGAAACTTACATTTGCGGCTGGTTCATTATTTATATTTTACTATCTTTTTCATCACCTTGACCAGGTAGAACTCCTCCCACACTTTAAGCTTTCGTGTTAATGACGTCCTCAAAAATCACTTCCCGGACGAACGTGTTACAGGCCGTCCCTCTCGTGATCTGTAGATCTTGATCTCCCACGCCTCAACTCATGTGAATTTTAGGTTTGGATGCATTTGAAATAGCTCATAAATCATGATAATCCTAAAACTTTAAAAGCTCTTAGGGACAGCATTTGATGACGCGTTCGTAGTATTTCGTAGAGCATACTGCGGTCAAATGTTAAACATGCTCTCTCACGAACGTGATACTCTTAGAGCTTTACCTGTACTTAAAGAGAGCATTTGACGACTCGTCCGTAGCATTTCCCAAAGCAGTGGTTCTCAACCTTTTCACTACTGAGGATACTAAGTGCTCCACCAGATCTTAAGCATATACGACAGAAATAATATTTTCACGCAATGAATCCAAAAATTTTCTTTAATACTACATTTAATCACAAACTATAAAAATGGTTTTATTAGTTTTCACCAGCGAACCACATGGCAATTGCTCACGGACCGCAGGTTGAAAATCACTCCTAGACCATTCTGCGGTCAACTGTAAAACATGTTCTCTTACGATTCTGTGGAAGGATGACCGACATGTTGAGCATGTTCGGTTGCGATGAATTATTGACGAAATTTTGAACTCCTTTTTTATTTGCTCCAACAAAATCCCATCCATTGCCCCCCTTTCGTTACGCTAGGCATTAAAATTTTCTATTGGTAACTGTATCTACGAATATTAGTGCCACATGAAAGAATGTTTATTAGACCCTGAAGACTGCACTAGGTCTGCAAACTTGAGTATCCAAATCGCAGCCCCCCCCCATTAGAAACAACAACAACACTATTTAAAAATAAACCTGAAGCATTGCATCAATTTATTAAAATAAATTAAAATTTCAATTATTTGACATCTAAAAACAGACCTCCATCATGGGAACTTGGGCTTAACACAAGTAGACTTAAAATTAGGAGCATACTAAAACATCAATTCTATATAAATATTCCTCTGCGGTGTAGGATAGAAGTGGGTACACTGAGATAGGTAGAATAGTGAGACAACAGCAATTTATTTTCTGTTTGGATATTTCCGGCCTGGTAAAACTCTTGCCAAGTCGAAATACTGTGAACGATATTTTAGAAAAACAAACAATATTTTAGAAACAAACAAATACGCGGTAGATGTTACTACTGTGTTTCAAGACGACATGAAAAAAAGGTTTCTTTCAAATAGTATCATGTAGGAAAGGTAATTATGTCATCATAGTTTGAACCCATCGAAGTAAAATATGACTGTTTTTTGTTGCACTGTTCGTAAACTGTTAGATAAACTGAAGAGAATGGTTATTAATCTTCCATTAGCCTACCTACAAAAGTTCATTTTAGTAGTAGAATGATGTTTTAAATTTTCTTTGTCTGAGAATGGCTGTTATTGAGTTTATATTTTGCAATGAGGGAACAGTGAGACACCATTATTTCGTCACTTACTGCTCCTATGACACTTTCAAATTAAAAGTAGAGAAATTATACAGTTTCTTAAATTTAATTACAACTAGTCTGTTGTGGCAAATAATAGTAAAATAAGTTTGGAAAGACTTGCAAAAACGAAATAAGGATGATTGCATGGAATTATGACTTTTACAGTTGCATAATATCACATAAATATTTCTATTTCGCACTTAATCTATTTCAATTTTTTTTAAAATTGTTTCATAGCAATATGCTAAATGTAATAATATTTCTCCACATTTAAAAACTTCAACATGCCCATAAAAAAGGATGTCAGATAAGTTATTTTGGTAATTTTCTGAAACAGACAGGAAAAAAGCTGTTGTACTAGTGATTGACAAAGGCTACAGTAAAAGCATTCATCCTTATCAAATGCTACATCACAAAACGACACTTTAAACCAATTTACTAATTCAAAATCATCTAAATTATTCTATCTCAGAAACAAACAAATACGCGGTAGATGTTACTACTGTGTTTCAAGACGACATGAAATTTATCTTGTCAAAGGCTCCTTGTTCATATCAAAACCAAACGGAAACAATTATTCATATTTTTCAGGTAAATTAAGACTTTTTCAAAGTTTGTTAATTCAAAAAATATGTCTCATTGTTCCCACTTACTGGGGGAACAGTAAGACAAAATTGCATTTCGTTTGCTTGAATTCGCAGTATTTTTTCTAGATCCACTTTTATAATACCTATTACAGTGACCAATATTGTACCATTTCAAAGAAATTGATTTCTGTGTTTTTTAATTATAAAAATAATTGAATTTTCGTCTCTCACTGTACTCACTTTTCCTTTATAATTTCATTTCTGTGTGTATAAAAGCCATGAATGAGTATTAGTGTACATTTTGTTCTGCAACTTTACACAACATAAAACATAAATCTCGCCGATTATGTTAATTTTGTTTATTAGATAAATTGTGTAAATTAGAAAACATTTTGATACATTTTATGCAGTATTTATAATGATGACATGATCTCTTGGAGTATGCAATAGCTTTTGCTTAAAAATATTGAACAAAAATGCTTTATTACAGTGTTTTGATGTGCACTGCAAAATCATGCAAGCAGTTTCGGACTAATTTTTAGACTCATCCTAAGACGATTTGAATAGTCCGTTTTCCAGGAGAAGGCACTTGACTCCGCCTTCGTCACGTGGTATCCGATGATTCTATTTCGCTGCTTTCGGCAGAAGGGATATTCGAATCATACTATTTTGTCTTAAAAGCAGCAGTTTTTAAAATGTAAGAATAACGAAAGCATCTACAGCAAAGTGAAGCAAGTAATGTTAAGGACACTGACTTTTTTTGCACATTAAAATGCACGCCAAAGTTAAGGTTGTTTGATTGTCTAATTTAAAAGCGTGGGGATATGTTTACTGATCACCCCCGAGGAACGTGTTTGAGAAGGTGGGGCGAAGTGCCTTCTCGTGGAAAATGAACAATACTTGATTGCCAAATGCCGTATTCTAAGACATTCTCTTACCTCTCCGAGAAAGTCGTTGGAATCATATCTGTCGTAATCCCAGCATATGATTTCCAGCGTTCGAGTTTGTAAGTCCGATCTTCGAAGCGGTGAATATACAAATGTTTGGTTCCATTTGGGCTCATTAGTATTTGCAATGGTTTTGGTGCGTCGTTTGCTCTTCTCACTGCAGAAAAAAAGAGTTATTTTTAATATTCATTCAAAAGTTATTATGTAATACAGGTTAAAGCTATTTGTAATCTAAAAATATAAAAAATGAGGTACCATCTGGACGCTTTGTTTAATGGGTCAAACACAGTAGATATGTACCGGTCATGACATAGTTTTTGTAGATGAACGACTGTTGATACAACTTACCCAAAAAAATGTATTCCCAAACTTCGCAAGCGTCATTATTTTTCTGTAATTTTTGAAAAAACAATAACGTCACTAGCTTTTACCGATTTTCACTGAAAGCTAATTAACATTAGCATACATCTTGCTGAAAAAAATTATAGATATTTTGTATCCAAATATAGGGCAACCTTGGTATAAAAGGGCACTCGTACAGCAATGTTAAGGAGTGCCGGATATACGATTTTTCCAATCCGGGGCAAAAACTTGAACTTTCAGAGCGTACCCATCTTCCTTTAAATTTTTATGTAATGTTACAACGAAAAAAAAAAAAAAAAAAAAAACACAGAAATAGGGTGAAATTCCCTCCCGCAGAGGTTGCGGACCGCGGTAAGGGCCCTAGCTAACTCTCCCCTAGATCCACCACTGATGTTACGCTTTGTTTGATCAAAGTGCAAGGTGATCCAAAAGTCAGCAGACTTTATCAAACCCTATAGTTACTACGCTAATAGGCAAGAATTTCTTCTTTAGAATTTCTAACAAATTTAAGTAACCCTATCTGTAGCAATTTAGAAAATATTCATAAAAAATGAAGTTTTTTCTCTCTCTCACACACGCACATACACACACACACCTTTCAGAGTTATCCTTCCTTAAATATATCAAAAAAGCTATTTTTTGGCCTTTGAAATGCTTTAGTTTTACAGAAAAATGACCATGAAAGTAGGTGGTAGGTGCAAATTAAATGCCGAACTGTAAATTGGTACTTAATTTGCGGTAATAGGTAAGTTGAATAGTTAAGTTTCTGGTACTTAATTTGCGGTAATAGCTTCCGATAACAGTTAAGTATTTTTAACTAAATTACCAAAAACCTTCAACTATTTTCAATATCATGTGACAGCAAAAGACCAGTAAAGGGGAACAAAAAGATGAGAAAATTTTGATTTTGTTTCGAATTTACGAAGAAGGAAAAAAAAGGGAAAGGAGCTGACAGGATTACGCAAAAATACAACCAGTTCTGCCAAAAAAAATATGAATAGTTTTACAGCAGCCAAAAATTTTCCAATATCGTAAGCGTTCTGGACTTTCAGACTGCCAGTGTCGCAATTTTGTTCCTGTAAGTGCAATGGGTTCGTCTGTACATCGCGATATTTCAAACATATGCATTAGGTGCACAGATACGTTTGATTAGTAGAGACGGTTATTGTACTTCAGTAAATCCTTGTATCTTCATTAATTTTTCTTATTTAGTTCAAGCAATGTCTTGTTTAGAGTGAAATACTATTGACATTGTGTCCAATGGTTTCTTAGCCGATTGCATCTCAAAAAATACTTTTGACTCTGTGAATCTTATTTTGTTTGTTTGCCCCTTTTTTATTTGTTTAGTCATATTCATTTACCACTGCTTACTTTTTATCCTAGTCCCTAATGTTTTTAATATTTAAAACTTTATAAAAAATATTTTAGGATTCTTTAATTTTTGATTTTGTTTCTTCATCCTTTTCTAAGCAACCATGATTGCTTACTGAACTCATTTGTAGTGGTTGGCGTAGCTGCTTTCATTGGCTTAGCGATTGGTACATAGCCAGTCACACGATCCGGCATCCGGACATAAGGTCCAAAACCAAAAGATACATGGCCAAGCGGTCTGAAGGACATAATGATCTGACGGACAGAAAGTTCGGTGAACACAATATCCAGCTGACCTAAGTTACGAAACAAAAATGGGCGAAGAATAATATATCTATAAAAAGAAGATCCCGTTTTTTTTGAGCAGGCAAGACATATTTGAATGAATTAACCTAAAATATGTTTTCATTTTCTGTTTCAAAAAGATTGCCCATTTTAATACAGCAATTTTAAATAGTGTCTTTTATTTAATGTTACAATTGCGCACATGTTTTACTCCAGTTGCGTAGCTACGGGGGGTAGGGAGGGCTGTCCGCTCCGGGTTTCACACGTCTGGGGGGGGGGGGGGACACCCAAAATGGAATTGCAAGTTTTTGAAAAATATAAAGTTAAAACGCATTTTTAAGACTACAAATGTGAAAATTTTCCGAGGGGAAACCCCCGAACCCCCTCTTTCCAACACCACATCAAGGAGTGAATACTATATTCAAGATTAGGTTCATATTGTAAATACTTAGACCTAGTAGTGACTTCCTCTTATACCAAAAATCTAAACCCCATTATCTTTCTTGTGTTTGAGGTACGTTTGACATAATTAAGGGGCCATCAATTTCATACACCATCTTAATTTTTTGACCTCTCGACGGTCTGTTGTACGAATTTCATGTTTACATAAAACATTATAGCCTTTTTTTTTCATTTGTAGGGGTTGGGGTGACACCACAAATTATCGCCCCGGGTGCCACCCATACTATGTACGCCACTGTTTACTCTATGGATTTTCTTTTTTTTTTTAATGATATTGCTTCACGTATAATGATATGACTTTTAAAATGCTACTATTTATTAGCTTTCTTTTTGTGTGGCTCTGCCCTAGGGTGGTTCAAAAATGCATGCAAAAAAAAGTTTCTCCTAGAAAAAGGGACACCCCTCAATATTTTTAGACTTGTGGATAGTAATATTCTGGAAGAGCTTTAGCTTCCTATTTCAACTGAAACTCAACCCCCTGCCCTAAAAATCATAAGTATGGGGAGGGGGGTTAAAAAATACATTGAACTGAAAAAACAATGCTACATATTATAGTATACACGAGTAATATGCATATACATATTACAAAAAAATAATTATTTACACACAAAAAAAGCTGAGGAAATTGTTTCTAAATTTGTGGCATTTTCTATGCTATGGCTAATGTTAAATTAAGGGATCATTGAGCACCCCCTTAAAATTTGAGTAAGAAGCTAAAACTTTCGCAGCATAATACTATTAGTAAGTCTAAAAAAATTAGGGGCTGTCCTGGACTCTAGCTGAGAAAAAAGTTTTTTTTTTGAACCACCCTACTCTAACCAGTCTCGATCGTTCAGAAGCCTTCTGTTGAACTGCAGATTCCTTTTTCTGGACCACAATAGTGTCACACCGTGACCTTCGAAGTTATCCTCGATCGGAGCTCTGGAAGGACAACTGCCCCGTTTAAACGAAAAGGAGCAAATCTTGGTTAAAAAAAAAATTTTGAAAAAAAAATAGAACCGACTTCGAAATTGCTCTAAAAAGTGAAAAATAATTTTATTCTTTAAACACCATCGATAATGCTTTTAAACATAATTTTTGAAGTTGGCGCAAAAACAAAACGTAAAATCCAGTGTAACCATGCTTCGTTCATATTTTTTTTTCAGAAAAGCATCCAAAATTACGAACGAAACATTTATATCGCTATTCAAATATGCTGTCATCAATGCATAATGTATGTGATAGTGAAGAAACTGGTCCTGGTTAAATTTATAGTTGTATTTGAGTTATGGCTGTGAATGATTTTATCTATCGTTTTGGCGCCAACTTCAAAAATTATGTTTAAAAGCATTATCGATGGTGTTTAAAGAATAAAATTATTTTTCACTTTTTAGAGCAATTTCGAAGTCGGTTCTATTTTTTTTTCAAAATTTTTTTATTTCATTCTTTTTAGTGTAAATGTAAGTATTTCAGAAATAATAAGAAGTTACCATCACGAAACTTCACATTTTTTTCTTAAAAATGCTCCATACTAAAAAAAAAAAAAAAAAAACTATTGACACGCGTTAAACTTTAAGCGATTGGCACTAAAAACTTATCTTTGTTCCTCTCTGGAAATCACGCGTAGTTAATTTGACTATAACCATTTAAGTATTACGTTTTTCCTAACTAATTTACATTCCACAGCATCTAAGTTGCTCATGATGCAATCCTGTATTTTCTTACTTAACCCCGATCATCTGTTATCGGCATAGATGATAACGATAAAAATACTACAGAGTAGTTGAGTCAAACCTAATGGTAGCATTGTGAAGGCTAAGCAGATCCTAATCACTGCATCACCTCGCTTCCAGGTTAGGTTTACCCCTACTATGGAGCAATATTACTGAAGAAAGGAAGATTTTGATAATTCACATAAGGTTACTATAAATCAACAGGATTACTAAAATAAAATTATTTACGCCAAAAATGAGACGACAACGCCAGATTCCCTATGATCGAAATATCCCTCGAAGAAATTTGATGCTTGCTTCAGAGAAGCCTTCATTCAAAATTATCATTACAATTACTATTAATGTTACTGTTATATGGCACCAAACTTTTATAACAATGAGTTTCATATTGTCGCGTAGATGAAGATAGCGAAGACAGTGTGAAAGCCGAATGAAGCAAATACTCGTTAGTCTCAACTCGAGATCTTTATTCAGAACCACGAATGAACGTTACATCTCCTTATATACAACTTGAGAAAGTGCTGGAACTTTCCAGACTTGGAAAGATACAGAAATTATTAGAAGATTCGAGAAAATACGGGAAACAGTAGAAACGAAATTTTAGTAAAATTCACTTTGTCCTAGTCGGGGTTTGAACCCGGGTCGCTCGTGTGGGAGGCGAGAATTCTACCACTGAGCCACTGTTATCCACGGATGAAAAGTGCGAACTTCGCTACAATATCATTTAATAGGGAAATTGCATAAAATTTACTGTTTTTTTGCCCATATTTTTTTTTCTAAAGAACAAATATGGTCAAACAAAGTAATGGGACCTAAGTTGAGTCATCCCCTATCCATTAAAAAAAGAATCATCAAAATCGGTTCACTAGGTGAGACGCTATGAGTGGACAAACAAAAAAAAAAAAAACATACATACGGTATGAATTGATAACCGCCTCCTTTTTGAAGTCGGTTAAAAAGTATATATACCACTTTTCGTTTGAACTGTGCCGCCTTCCTTAGAGCGAATGGGCGAAAACTCCACCAGAATCCAAAGTTGTCCGATCTCCTACGGAAAAGGCGGTGCCAAAAACCAATCAAAACTTGTGCCCATCAATATCCGTTTATACAATCATTTTTTTTTTTGTACGCGCATTTTGTACGTTTTATCCACACGCACGCGCAGGAATTTTCCAAAATTAGTCAAAATATATTCAACACCGTATTCAACGTGTATTACCGTCATGTCTTTCTTCCCGTACTGTATTCCTTGTATACAATAAGTAATAATAAGACAAGTTTTGTGTTTTCTGTTATTTCATGCAAACCTCTTTTGCAAAAGGCTATACATTTAAATGCAGTAAATTCAACTTCCCTCATCAACATACCGGAAATTTATTCTATAGTTACGTCTGCTGATGCATTCACATTTAATCGCCTACAGAGATGAAGATTCACACGTTGTTTTTCCATCTCATGTATGAATTACTTAATGAATATAAATAAGGTTTTTAAAGTTCAATTATAATTTTAATTTTGAACTGAAAACTCCTGAATGGAGTGTGATAAATATCTACATTTCAGAAATAAACATTAAAACAGTCAGCTTACCTACGGTCTGGCAGTAAAAATATTTTTACATATGGATTTCTCCTTTGGTTATTGGGCCCAGGAGGTAAACCGACTGCTTTTATTATGTTTACTACTAGCTGCAGAGATCGGGCGTCGTACCATAGCTTCACCTGTGAAAATGAGAATGTTAAAGTCATTGACATTATTATTTTTTTTCGTACTTCAAAATATGATCTGTAAAAAGCTCGAAGTTCACGTCACTTGTACTACAAATATGAAAGTCTTAATATGTTTTTTCAACTATCCTTAACCGTTACGTTAAAGTTAGACTAAAAAACAACCTTGGAAAAAATTCTCATTTTGAATCCAAGGATCTTCAAGACACAGACTCAATTTACGCATTTTTAATAGTAAGGACTTTCTTTTTTGCTAAGTCGATCAAACTGCTTCAAATGAGCTTCACCATAAAACAATCCCTTAAATGGCAAAATCCAATCTTAATGTAAGAAGGTTTGGAAGCGGATGCCAAAATTCTTTAATTAGAGCCTTTCATATCAAATGTATACATCGAATAGAAGCTTTAAATGAAAAGCATTTAATCTGGACACCCTGTATTTAGGATTCGTGTCCGTATATATGATTTTTTTTAAATATCAGAAATGGGGGGAGGGGGGGGGGTTGAACTGGTACAACTTACACCATTCATATTGGGATAAGTATTATAAATAATGTTTGCAACAGTTGGTTATTAGATTATCTTTGGTAAAAACATGCGTAGGCATTGTAACCGAACACAATCTTTCGCTGTTTTGACAGTGATAGCTTTGTTGAAAGCTAATCTGCATATATTCAACCTGATTTAGAGGAAATCGAAGTTTGATGATATAATGAGCAGGGATTTTTTTTCAATACAAGGAGTCCTTTTTCCTTCATACGTACTACCTTACGTTACTTTACCGTATGAAAATAATTTGGTAGGTTAGGTTCACAAATTCGTATAGGTAATTTTGGATGGGTCGTGTTTCAAGGATTAAACTTACGTGGGAAGTAAAGCGCAGTATCTGTTAGTTTTTCATTATTTTATTATTTTTTTTTTTGAATTTTTTTCATCTATTGTACTGTATCTCTATTGTACAAACTTGCTTATTTGCCACTGAAAATAAAGCACGTAAAAAACGTCAAATTAAAATATTTCTCTATCATTAGTTTGGAATCCGAAACGCATTTCCTCAAATATCTCAGAAGCACATTTTTTCAGATATTGCTCTTCACCTACCCACGGCAGTGAAGCTTCTCTGAAGTTTATGAATCCACCCCCCCTCCCTCCCTAATGTTGAGTTAGAGTGGAACTATTTAAAAGCAATGCCACCAAATGGGGTGAGTTTGTGACAGCGGGGATTTGATTGTGGTATAACTATGAGTATTGTAGCTGTAAGAGAGATGATGCTGTAATTATACAGATGGAAGGTTTGAAATGTGCTGCAATCTGCTTTATCGTTCACGGAACAAAATTCAACCTGTAATGGTATTGGTACATACGATGTAGTATAATCTCACCCCAACTGTCACAAACTCACTCCATGTTTTATACCATATCAAATGATTGTATAAATGTAATTTTTTTCTGACTTGACATATTTTGCTTTGGTAATCTTTTTGCAGTTGTATGAGGGTTCAATGACAAAGATCCAAAGCTGCATGTATAACATGGCGGTGATAACAAGACGACTGACTTTAGACGAATTGTCACAAGTTCAATCAAAATCGCAGTATTTTACTGCGATACCTATTTTAACAAATGTAATCGATTAATTCTTTGTCCATTGGAGTTCAAGTTATCAGGGCCAAACTATAAAGATGTGGAAGTTTAACATTTGCATGAAATATTAATAAAGAGCAAAGAAAAATAATCTAGTTTTCTTACCTGAATCCTTCCTCCAACGGAAGCATGGTGAGGCCTTAGTAGTACCTTATCTGGAGAATTTGGAGACGTTACCAAGACACTAGGCCTTCTATCTTCTTGAAGGCTCATCTGCTTTCTCGTATCCAAAGAAAGACGCCATTCTGTGGTACCAAAATGATTTATTGTTAGAGAAAAAAGTTAAAAAAGTTAAAAAAAAAAAAAAAAAAAAACCGCAAAACAGTATTAACATATTGAAAAATATAACTATAAGTTCATACGAATTGTCATAACTCATTATATATGAAAAAATATTTTAACGTTAATTTATTATAATTTCAAATCTATTGATGAATCAACCGATTGTTAATATTCATAAGTGTTTAGTTTTCCCATAAAATGTTTTTAATGTGAGTTTTGCTCCGAGTTTTTTGAGTACTTTTGTTTTTACACATTTATTTATTTTAATTTGAAAGCAACAAATTCCTCCTATCGTATAAGCATCACACTTTGCTTGTAGCTGAAAGTGCGATGGAACTTCAACTATCCGAGCTTTGACTATTTGAACTGCTGATTCTCCGAATCGCTTTCAGAATTTCAGAAAAAAAAGAAAAAAGACGGTTACATATTGAAATTTGCAAAAAAATAATGATTATATTTACGCGCGTTATTGTTCTTCCCTTGCAAAAATAGTGTAAACGCAGCGCGAACATTATTGGGATGGTTAATCAATGTTTCATACTCCAGTTATATTGTTGGATTCTAATGTGTAACACTTGCAAACGCTTCAAACATAAAATATAATTGGAGTTCTACTGTAACTAAACAAATCGAGTAAAAAATGTATTGTTGAAAAGAGAAGAAAAACTGGTAACACTCAAGAAAAAAAAAATTCAAACTTGAAAGAAAAAAAAAATAAACTATAAAACTTTCATATAGCATATTTTAAGCATATTTTTATCCCCATCAGCTGCGGGCACACGTAAAACGATCGGCGGGTGCAATGGTAGTTGGGAACCCCTGAATTAAGTGAATAGATGAAGCAGCTGAATCATCCAAAGCGGTTCGTTACACATATTATGTTATTGAAAGTCATTAAGATTTTAACTGTTACTGATAAAGTACACTAATGAAACTTTTACGCAAAAGCGATTTTTATAACGTTGATACACATTACACATTTATAAAATGAACCCATTTTTTCGAGATTTGCAGTTTTCGTCGGCCCAACCTAACTGGTTTCTCGAATGGACATGTTTTTTGGAACATTTTCTACGGTTTTTATCGGGTTACTTTCTTATCATTGGCTTTGAATTTTACCCATTATTACCTAAAACGCAGGAGAAGTTCTTTAGTAACAATGGTAATACAAATCCCATATGTTCGTTAATACCCTAATGATTAGTGTCCGATACCAACCGAATTACTCTAGTAAAAATTATTTACACAATATCGTGGAAAATATAGCTATTCTAAATACATATGAGTCCATAAGATGAGCGAAACTGCAGTATCTGGATGTCATAACCGGGCTATTGATATTTACTTATAAGTCATACTGTTTCCATTCGTGAACTTAAAATAAAATTAACATTATTTGTGTAGGTGTTGCTCTGAAATAATTTTAATAACGTGCCGTATGAAACACGTGCAAATGACTAAAACCAAAACTGTTGCAAAAAATAAACTGCCTAATGATTAGGAAGAAAACGCGCTTCTAAGATTTTGTTAAACCTTTTAGTTACAAAGGTGGCTCCCCACAACAGCTTACATAATATGAAGTTATCCGATACCACTTACAGTCCGATATGACCCGACTCTCATATATATATATATATATATATATATATATATATATATATATATATATATATATATATATATATATATATATATATATATATATATATATATTAGGGTGGTCCTTATTTATATGGGAAATTTTTTTTCTCGGAACTCAGCAAGTGACGCCCCCTAGTTTTGTGACACTATAATAAAAACTAACGTGTGCAAAATTTGAACTCGATCGGACAATAATAACACGTGCCCCTAGGACGTTGAACATTAACACTTTTGATAATTTTCTCACAAATCTGCGAGTTTTTACTTCAGACCCAGTTCTTCGTTTCTCCTAGGTTAGCAAAATATTTTTACAGTGAGGTAACATTAAAATTGTTCTTTTTAATTACTTTATATCATCTAAGCATTTTACATTGAATAAGACTGAAATAATGCTTTATAAACTTTACCTTAATCGTACGCTTTTCTCGATGTATCTCGATCGTATGTATTTTTTTCCGATAGTCTTGGACATTCTGTAAAATAAATTGCTTTTGTGGATCATATTTGGATATTTTTTTGTGCAATTCTTCGATTAATTGTGCTCCTCTTTCAGTTGTATCATTCACAACTTTTAACATTTTAACAAACTCTCTTCCCTTTAAATAGCTTTCTTCATTTTGCAATAAATCAGGATCAAGTAGGAAAACATCTTTTGGTATTTGTAACTTATCAAACAGTTTTGTTGACTTGTAATTGATTCCATAAAGAGGAAAATCTTTACTAAGAAAGTATTTCAAATCATCTACCGTTATCTGAACTTTTTTATACAATCATCAGACACGTCTTCCTTATCAGCAAGCATTTTTTTTTTTGGAGTAGTCTTTTCCTATCTTCAATGTTAATTCCTTCATCCAATACGGACAAAGCTACTAGTTAAATACCCTAAATACGAAAAGTGATTTATGAATTTTCCAATCGCTGCTTCTGCTGCATGTTTGTTATCATTTTGTACGCTGCTAGTTTTTTTTTCACATTATATTATTTAAAGAAGCTTCGATTGGGTTGGTGCGAAAAACTATATCTTCATACAGCATTTAACTGTAAAACAGCATTTAAGGGCTTTCTCCTCATGTAAGGTAAGGTCAATTTAAATTGTTTCCTAAATATATAAATTTTTTGCCTTGCTCAGGGATAAGCTCCAGGTTTCCGAAAACATATCCCTGTAGGAGAGTCTTCACCAGGAAAAATTATTACGAGTTATGAGAAGTCAAAAATTGTCAAGCTTTTTTGTTGTGGTTGACCAGATGTAGAAAAAAGGTTCAACAGGTTAGAATAGATACTATATACAAGGACTATGTTCTGAATTAGAAGAAAATTAATTTAAAGTATAGAATTTTACGTTAATCCGATCAGGGTTTTTTTTAAATTTTTATTTTAGATATAGAAAATATAGTTTCAAGGATTTTTCGAAATTTATATTTTAAAAATAAAAAAATTCATAAACATTTAAGTATATTTATAACTAAAGAACAGAAAATTAAAATATAATTGTCATTTCTTATATTTATAGCATTGAAACCTAGCGACCCTATTTGCCACACCTGTTACATACACAGAAAATTTTCTTAATCAGCACCCCCAAAGCCTGGAGGGGGCAATTTGTTGTTGTCAAAGGTCATTCATTAACGGCCTAGGCCATTCTTTAATAGCCTTTAGAATCCCTTGTGTCCATCTTGGTGGAAAGAAATGTTCCCCTGCCGCTTAATTTGAAACGAGCTCAGAGCGTTGTATCTGACCGAAGGCCATTGGTGTACATGTACGCTCTGTAACATGTAAAATTTTACAGTGAAAGTGAGAGAATGGTCGGTCTGGAAGTAGCAGCATATATTGCGGTTCAAAATTACTGTAAATTTAAAACGTAAGAATATTTTTACGTAAAAATGAGAAAATTCGCAATTTTTACTTCGAAACTGAAAAAAAAAAAGGCCCTAGGGGCACGTGTTAATATTCATGGATTGACTTAAAATTTTGCAAGGATCATTTATTTGTATAATGGAACAATTTGAGGGGGCGTCGCGTAAAATATCAACAACTTCAAAAATAAGGACCACCCTAATATATATATATATATATATATATATATACACTGGTGTGCAAAAATTAAGGACGAGACGGTTTTTTCAATATAACTTTGCACAAAAGCTTTCCAAATCAACACATTTAATACCGTAAGATCCCCAATACGTAAGGACATGTGTAATGTAAGCAACACTTACTAAAAGAGAAATCAGAGGGATAAAAAGAAGCTTTATTGAAAAAGTAGCATGGAGCGCAATGCGACTGAAGGCCGAAACATCCCTGTGATGGGTGTCCAGCAAGAAACATCCGGTCTTTAGTAGGGGATATGATCTCCCCCGACTGCTAGGCAGGTTTCACAGCGTCTGCCCATGCTGAGAATGAGGGTGTCAATGAGTTGTTGAGGCATTGCTGCCCATTCGTCTTGCAGCGCCAATCGAAGCTCCCGAATCGTTACTGGTGGTAAGGTACGAGCTGCAAAGCATCTGCCTAGAAAATCCCATACATGCTCGATGGGATTGAGATCCAGAGATCGCGCCGGCCAATCCATACGTTCAATATCCTCACTCTCAAAGAGCTGTTCGGCAGCTACTGTGCGATGACATGGTGCATTGTCGTCCATGAAAAGGAACTGCGGACCCATAGCGCCTCTAAAAAGACGCACATATGGAAGAAGAATCTCGTTACAATAACAGGTCCCGTTGACTGAACCTGCGTCGAAGATGTGAAGGTCTGTACGACTACCAAGCATGATGGCTCCCCAAACGAGAACACCGCGACCTCCATAATTGTCTCTTTCAATGATGTTCGAGGGATGATTGCGGCTTCCCCGCTCTCTCCAGATGAGTATGCGATGATAATCGCTACTCAGACTGAATCTGCTCTCATCTGTAAAGAGTACTCGTCCCCATTCATTGTCTCTCCAATTCCGGTGTTCCCGGCACCACAGAGAACGCCTTCTCTGATGGGCAGGCGTTAGAGGTACACACCGTATAGGGCGTCGTGCAAACAGACCACCACCGTGCAGTCTTCTGGCCACGGTAAAACGCGATATCTGTCGTCCAGTCGCCTGTGTCGTGTGTCTAGCGATTTCTCCCGCCTGTTTCTTCTGGCCTGTAAAACAATATACCGGTCATCTGCGGGTGTGGTTCCTCGTGGACGACCACTACTGAACCCCCGGATAGCTGTTCCTGTAGTTTGAAATTGTCTCCAAAGTCGTGAAACGATGATGTGAGCAATTCCGAACTCTGCAGCCACACTTGTCACACTGCGGCCTTCCTCCAACTTCCCAATGATTCGACCTTGGGTAAAAGCATCCAGATGTCGTCTAACAGATTGATTATTCGCCATTTCTTGCTGAGGAAGCAACTCGGTGTGATTTTAACTGCTATACGGCGTGAAATCTCTTTGCCAGAAATACTGATCTTACACCGACAACATGCTTTATACTACTCAGACACTCCCCCATTACGTCTGCCTGCATATCTGCGCATATGCTACCGTACATCACCTTACTTAATCTCCTGATTGGTCTTTCTGTCCGCTCTGCCTCTTCGTTCAGCTGATATGCTAATTTTTCGACTTCGTCCTTAATCTTTGCACACTAGTATATATATATATATATATATATATATATATATATATATATATATATATATATATATATATATATATATATATATATATATATATAATGATTAGGAGAGGATCACCTTCGATAAATGGAAATTTTCGAATAAAAGATAAAGGACAGATGGGCTAATAATGGCTGTTAACTTCACTTTTTAATCCAGCATTTAAACACGTACATATTTGCAAAATGACTGCTACATCTGATGTATTCAATTGTAATGCTACAATTACAAGCAATAAGTTTGCTCAATAAATGTTACATAAGCCCCAAAATATGATCTAAATTTTATGAAGACATGATACTTCAATCGTTAACTGAAATTGTCATTGTGTTATTAATATTGCAGTTAATTTTTTTATCGTTCTTTGATTTCAAACCTGAATACGTAATAAAAAATATAATTACTCAGCACAACAATACTTTCTTTCCCATTTGAACGACCTCAAATTTAAAAGTATTTTTAAAGCCAGGAGTATTAACAGTTTTTAAGAAATTTCTTATTAGGGCTCAAAAACTGATAGAAATGCATGTAACACAAATGATTCGATTAATACAATATAAATGTTTGCCTCCGGTGACTTTGAAGTGATATTGTTTACGCATTAAAAAATCAAGAAAACCGACCTCTGTGAAACGAGGCGTGTCTAAAAAGAGTTTAAAATAATTGAGGTTCTACTGTACATTTAAATGACTGTGCTTCACCTTGCTGGAAAATATAGTGGTTATTTAAGCACGTTACCAAAAAAGAGAGATAAAGCTTAAATTCAAACAATCTTTTACTCATGCATTTACTATTTAGCTGTGAAAGGTTAAAAATTTTATGTTTTAATAGTGATGAATCTCCATTTAGCTGAACTTTTAACAGAAATGAAAAGGAATTTGCAAATCCTTCCGTGTTGTTTCAGCTATTACCCGTAGTCCAGGAAAACAAATCATTTCATTTTATTATACGAGACTGATTACAAATCTCAAGTCGTTTTGAGTAAGGTATTGTTCGGCTCTGAGAAGTTGAACTCCGACTCTGACAATGTTTACTTCTGTTTCGGAAAATAGGGAGGGGGTAATTGGCGCTAAATTGAGCTGAGAAACTTTCTTAATAGTTCTTCAAAAATATTCCAATTAAAATCCCAGTCAATAACCCGTCTATTTTTCACTAAACTCCCCTAAAACAGGTAAACATAGTCAGCTCAACTAACCAGAGCTGCACTATAGACAGTTCCCGTCCTTTATAATGCTGCTTATTTACTGTAAATGTCAAATTGGTCTTCAGCGGAAAAAAAATATGTTTCATGCCTTAAAATCACATCAAATTTTAGAGAAGAATTGAAAAGTAAGTCTTATCTTGTCCTTAGATAAAACTTTTCAGTTTTCGGATATTGGAACCACAGTGACATATTTTTGAAAAAAGCTAGATAAAATTGCATTGTTCATCTATGACATGCGCGCCTACCAAGTGTCAACAACTCTGTTCACCTGTTCTTTGAAAAACAATCTATTCAAGCGTGTTTAATGTTTAAAAAATATTTGGACACACAATAAATTCGCCAGTCAATCAGCATTCTACTTGATTGTTATATGACATGATATTATTGAAGACATTTTCAAGTTTTTAAATGATTTGATAACGGATCAAATCATTTGATAAATTTGATTTTGTAAAAATAAATATATGGAATGCTTTAAACTCCCGAGTTTTTTTTTCTTTTACATTCACTATGTTACATATCAATTTTATTTGATCGATTTATTGACATTTTAATTAAAAAAAAAAGGTGATTTGGAAATCTTGAAGTACTGATTTTCGTAGTAAAACCAAATCTTTACCTTTCAACGACACAATTTTTACTCACTTTTAGCCTTCATTATGGAAAATAATTACATTTTTCTCATTAGGAAAATGGGTTTGATTTTTTTTTTTTGATATCGAAAACTAGTGGAACCCCAGGAAGTGGAACCCCACGTTTGATTTTTATTATTCAATGTTCTAAAAATTTCGCTAAAAATTAGGTTACAAAAGAAAAATATATTTTATTATCGCTAGCTGTTGAAACTTAGCTGTGAAATATTTCAATTTAATTCATCTTGTATGATGATTTTTCAACTTAAAAAAAAAAAGTGAGACAATGTCTGTATGACGAAGCACCTCCGTGCCAAATCTGGGGAAAAACGACGCAATATTTGAATTTGTACAACAAACATACATGCACACACACTCTGCTTTAATCGTATAGATTTATAATCAAGATTTTTTTCAGGCGCTGAAGCTCTTCGAAGACAATGGTACTCGTAGACTTTGCGCACTTTGCCCTTCTACGAGTACATAGCAGGCCCTGGTAATAACAAGGATCTAACGTTCTTTTGGTTGGTCATTACAAGTTGCATGAGTACAGTGTTTCTTTCAGACCCTTTGCTTCGGGGGGTTCAAAGTTTTTCAAAGTCACTTCGAAAGTTTGGGAGGGGGAAGGGTACACCAGTTATTACTTTTTAATTAATAAATTTAAAATTACCCACTTTGAATAATTTTATTACTTCAAACAAAAGAGAAACGAACATAGGAATTTCCATTATAGCCCACCAAAAGATGACTCATCGCTACTCCGTATTCCCTCCCCCTCCCTCCGTACAATGATTGTTATCCAGGATACTTTCGATTTCCAATCAGACTATAGCATGAGTGCACACAGAGTACATGTTCTAAGATCCCGAACCGGACCTCACCAATAGTCTGAGTTTACAACAAAATAGATACCATAGTTCCAACCACTCTCTCCCTATTACAAAAACAATAAACAGACAAAAGAGGGGAAAAAAGAGGAAACATCCCTTCTTGTTTGTCAAGCGTCAACATTAATTATTTCTATATTTTTTTCATTAAAAAAAATCTCATGGTAGTGTGAAACGATTTTTCTGGGGGGGGGGGGGGCATTTGGCATCTTCTGGGAGGACAGTGCCCCAAGAGAGATGCCTGAAAGATACACTGGATGAATAAATATATCAAAGTTTAAGGCATATCCAAATTACATTAATCTGGAAGCAACAAAATGCGTTATTGCATTCGAAATTTGCAAAAAATGAAATGGTACAAAAATTATGTATAAAATTTTTTTACCTCTATCTGGCATTGTTGAAGGTGTTCCTATGTGTGTATGCCGCCTTAATGGCTGGTCCCGGTCGTTTCTGTAAAGCATACGCAAACAAATAATAATTTAACCAGCTATTATTTAAGATGCTTTCCAACCAGTGCATTTTAAACTTAAATTAAAAGCAGAAAATTGTACCTTAATAGTCGTGTTACGATAAGTTCAACTTGCGTATCTTGCCTTGATTCAGCAACAATATCGTAAACTTCTTCGTAGGATTTGTTTTGTAGTAACCTGCCATTCCATTCTAAGATTTCATCACCTGTAAAGAAAACATTAAGCTCTGTTAAGATAATGAATGCTTCAATTGCAAAATAATGTTATATATTTAAAATGTTTATAAAAAATACACATAATCGTTAATAAGACAATTGACACCTGATCTATTTCTTTTCTTAAAATTGTATTTTACAGTAAAACCTGTGAAAGTTGACCACCCTTGTAAGCTGACCATCTGTCTAAGTTGACCGCTTTTTTCAGGCACGGAATTAGCCCTTATCATATAAATCAACCTCTATAAGTTGACCACCTGTTTAAGTTGACCACTAAAGTAGTGCACCGCATGTGGTCAACTTACACAGGTTTCACTTACCAAGATAGTGCAATTTCTGAAAATAATATGGCTTTTACTTGACTATGAAAGTTCTCAAGATTCTATAACTTACTTTAATTTTAAATAGTGTGTGAAATGATTAATTAAAGCAAATAGTATAAATATATTTTTAATTACCTATAAATATTCGTTGTTTCAATGAACTAGTTCTTTTTTTGTTTATATTGTTCAACTGTAAAATACATACTACTTAATTGTGTTTATTATTAAACTGATACACTATACCGAAGCAAATAAAAGAGCTTTTTGTTTCAATTCTGAACTCAATTGTATTGCAATTTCAAAAGATACTTCTGATTCTATATCTTACGAGCTTTTTCAATTTAAAAAGGAGAAAAATGTCTATATTTTCTAATGCTGATTCAACATAAAAAAGTAATTTGCAAATAATAAGAAAAACGCTCATTTTCTAATTTTTTACAATGATGATAACCGAATGAGGATAGATAAATCTTTCAGAGCGCGATAACTCGCCCAATTTGGATTTCTTCTGCAGCATTTGTGCTTGAGCTTTGTCCAATGTCAGTACAGTAGAAACACGTGCGGTATTTGTTGCAGTATTATATGTAGAAATATATGGGCATCTTTCTAAACTACTGCTTACTTTTGTATGTCATTAAATACCTTTGATAAAAGTTTTCAGGGAAATTATTAGGATATAGTGCCATATTGATTGAAGAAGTATGTCCTCGAAGATATTATGGAAGTGACATTGTATAAGGTACTATGTGCTTTTAAGCTTACTAAGTTTTGCCCTCGGTTTAATTGCATTGTTTTGCATGTCTAACATTCTTCGATAAAAATGAAATTGTTTACTTGATATTCAATGGATTTTCTGGAATTTTTTATACTTCTTGAAAAAATTGTGATTTAAATCTTAGAGCATACTTAAAAAATTCGTTAGGTTTCTTTTTCGTCCAGATTGAATTTAAGCAAACATTTAAAATGAAAAACCAATTTAGTGTCGATCTATTAAAAATTTTAATCGTTTAAGAGATAAGCTTTACGAAAATGACACAATTTTAACTAAATGGATGGACATTCCTCGATACGTTTTTAATGAGTACAATTTCCATCTTTGGGGCATTTATTTCACGAAAGAAAGTTGAATGAAAGATGGTATCATCTCCTGAATAAAATTGCTTGGGGAAAAGTACATTCGTGCTCCTTATACTTGGTACCCCAGAAGATTTGTTCAATTTTTACTTCCTTTTACAAAAAAGGAAGTATTGTATTCTCGAAAAAATTTTCACTCAAAAATCGCCCTTAATTTCCATTTTGCTCACCCCCAAATGAATGTTGAGTTTTTTTTTCGATTCGACCACATGCGGAAAAGTACCTAAGAATGTATAGACACGCGAAATATCCATTTTGACCATCACCGAGGTAATTACAACGACTTTTCTCGTGACGTCTGTATGTATGTGCGTATGTGTGTATGTGTGTATGTGCGTATGTATCTCGCATAACTCAAAAATGGTATGTCCTAGAAAGTTGAAATTTGGTACATAGACTCGTAGTGGGGTCTAGTTGTGCACCTCCCCTTTTGGTTGCTTTCGGATGTTCCTAAGGGGGTCTTTTGCACCTTTTTGGGGGGAAATCATTGTTAATTTCGATGTAAACTCAAGTGGCGTTATAATTTGTCGGACACTTGGCGATATATCGCCAGTCTTTTGGTCGCCAAGTTTTGTCGCCAACTTGGCGACAAATTTGGCGGAGTTTTTTTTTTTTTTTTTTTGGTTTCAATTTGGCCATTGTTGGTGATATTTAGAGAATAAATATTGAATCACATTAAAATAGCGAATAATGGGGAAATGACATTAAATTGGAGTAAAAGGAAGTCATGTGATGCACACATCAGCTCGTTTATTCAATATTTTTTAATTGATGCAGCTTGCTTACTGACAGAGTGAAAGCCCATAAGTTCTCATTGCTGAATTCTATAACTCAAACAAATTTAATTCATCTTTTTACTGAAATTATTTCTAAGTATGTAATGAAAATTAACCTATTTTAAAGCTCTCCTTTCTTAAAACTATTACCGTGAATACAGTTAGTTATTTTGTATTGTCAATGTATAAGTATTTTCAAAACTAAGTAAAAAAGTTCTCGTTTATCATGAGCACTACATTTGCCGCATTTATTATATAGTAAAGAGCACTAAAGACGATTTACTTGATGCTAGATATATATTCTGTCGCTGTTACTTACTAAATTACGTATTTTCATCCTGTTCTATGATGAGTATTTGTTTATTTTAGTCCACAGACAATAAACCTTAAGTATTTGTAAAAGATGTTACATGTTAAATTAGTGTCATTTTCCAACTTTCACTGAATTAAAAAAAATGAATTTTATCTCATTGCGCATCAAAAATAGTATAATATGAGGGCGTAGGATTGTATTTTTCATTGAAATGTTCATTGCACAGACACGTATCGTATTTTAAGCAAAAAGTTTTGTAAAGAACAATGCTTCAACACAATGAAAATTAAATACAAATTATAGTCTTAATAAGTAAGGGCAAATGAGATACGATTTGTAAGCCCAGAAATTGTATAAAATTAGTAAGAAGCCCGAAATTTTTAATGAAAAGATAAAATTAATGGCCTAATTCATCAAAAAATATCTATATTAAAAACGTTATTTTTCAGATAATATTTTTTTAAAGTATAATATCAAGTTGCTTTTTATGAAATTTGCAGTTAGCACAAGGATAATCTTGCGGCACTTTATGTAACATGTGTATTGCGATTCCAATCTCATGTTATTTTTAATTATCATATTTAAAATTATCCTAATTCCTGTTAATATAGAAGGATATGGAAATCGTGTATATAAATTTCTATTTGCAATACTTTTGCAATCTTTATTATAATTTCTGCCAAAAGTTACATCTATTTAGCACAACATTAGCAACGGAATACGTAATTTCTATAATTAGTGCTGGACTAACTGCTGGAACTGGATGTATAGGTATAAGTTTTGAATTTTAAAACTTTCAATTACAGATATGACGCTATCTTTATCTTACCCTCTGCGCTAAGAGCAGCTCAACTGCTAAAATTCAAAACGAAACGCAAAAGCTTTAAATTATTTTTATTCTACTTCGAAATTATAAGCACTTTTAATAAATATGACGTAAAAAAGGATATAAGTCACTTAATGCTATTCACTGCTTCAATATAGAAACATCACGTAGAAAACGTGTTTGTATCTCGTAATTACCGTACAGCAAATAGACTTAGAAGATGAATAATCTTAGAAAATTAATTAATAGTCTTGGATATACATATTTCATCCGTCGAGGTGAAAGTGTTAAAACGTCAGTTTTAGTTTAGTCTGTGTTTGGTAAAGACGATTAGATTCATACACAGAAAGTATTACAGAAAAATATTGTAACCCCTGCTTGATTAAAAAACTTCCACTTTTTTTGTGTAAAAATTAGATATTGTATTTTCGAAGTTTAAAACTAGTACGAGGAGTATTTTAGTGAAAATGACCGGAAGCCATGCTATATTTGGTTTCGAATGAAATTTAATTTTTAAAAGTGCGTTTTTAATCATATTATTATAAAAACTCATGAATGCATTTCTTTTTCTTATTTGATCTTTGTGGGTTTTTTTTTTTCAATCGAATGACTCTCCTATCCAAGCAATAGCTACTCTAACAATCATATGCTCATTGTACTTGTAGTATATTAGTAAATGAAAGTGGTTGGTGTTTTACAGTTGCCAAAAATAGTAGTTGCTTTGCAGTTATAGACGAAATTAGTAGCTGCTTTTCAGTTAGTCAATTATATGCTGTTGCTTTGTATTTACACCTAAACTTAGTAATTTTACAGCAACAGCCACAAGTTATCGTTGCATTAGTTAAATCAGAAGCAGTAATAGTTGCATTACAAGGTATGACAGAAAGTGGCAATTGTTTTTCTGCTGTTATAGAAAAAAAAAGACTTCTCCTATTTCATAATTTTAGCGGAAAGTAATGTTTGCTTTTCAGTTGTTGCACAAAACAGTAGTTTATTTTCAGCTACTGCTGTAAATAGTAACTGCTTCGCTGTAGTAACCGCAATCGGCAGCTGATTTACATTTGACTGTAGTTTCACTGTTTTTAAGAGGTGAATGCCAAAGAAATTCGGTAATGAAGGGCAGTTATTTTCCTTATTCACACTAAAAAGTAACAGAGTTAATAGAACAGGTAGCACTTTTACTGCCAAGTATATTTTGATTTCGACTGACACTATGTATCAAGATTGTTTTAATTGAACTGATCATAAGAAGAAATACCCAAATTTGCTGTTCATTATCAGTACAGCTGATACTGCAAGCCATTTTAAGAGTGCAAATAACTTTAAAATGTATTTTAAAAATATGAAGGACAAGTATATTTTGATCCTGGCGCTTAAAGAGCTCAAATATTCTATGTATTAAAAGACATGATGCTTCTTTTTGCTTCATCTCATTTCCCCATTTGTGACTTTATTTATAACTACGTTACATGGTATAAAACACTAAAATTACTTATTTTTTTCCATTTTTCCAGAAACAAAATATGTTGACATGATCTTTTTTTAAAGTTGTTATCGTTGACCAACAGCTGCTTTCTGATTTCATCAGATAAGCGATATTATTTTGAACTAACTTTATAAAATATCTTGCACGAAGTCACGTCATACTCGTATTTGCTTTAATAGAACTCTTTAAACAGTCATTAATACTTAATTGACTCAGGAGAGATGTTTTTAACGGTGTGTGTGCTCTCTCATCGACCTATTCTAGAATAAGGCAGTAAACTCAGTACATCTTCAGAACTCGCACTGTAAGCAAGATATTCACCCTAAGAAAAATACTGTTTTTTTTCCCTTTGTTTCATCAGATAATTCATTTGGTTCATGAAATATTATTTTGTATAACATTTGGAACATTTGGTGGGGGTACAATAAATAGCAAATGAAATATTTTCAACTACATTATTTTTAAAAATTTTTATGCAGGAAAAATAGGTAGAGTGAGAAAACTTTTAACGCGCGAGTTCACAGGTCACTTTTTTGGACGCGAGCTCTAGAGTTCAGAATAAAATATAAAATCATTCTGAAAAACCTGAAACATTGCAAAAAGTTCACAAAAATCTAAAATCTTCAACCACTTAAAATTTACACTTCAGATCTTAAAATCCTCGATGAAGAATAATATTTGTTTTAATGTTGAAGTTTCTGCAAAGTTAACTAAGCTAAATTAGTCGCTACATTCATTACGTTTGACGCATGTCCAGTTATACGTCTGGCATCCCCCGTCCAAAAAAAAAAAAAAAAAAAAAAGCTACAGTTTTTATTACAGTACTTTCTTTATAGGAAAAAAAGCAACTATGCAATGCGAACGCTTACTTTTATGCGGAAACAATTTGAAAGAAAACCAAGGCTGAGTAGCAATTGTAAAACTGAACCGTTAAGAACAAAGTTGGTGCAAGTAATTTTTTTTTAAATATTTTCTATTAACATCATCAGAAATTAGTTTTAACCTCATTCAACTTCATACGAAAGCTTCGCAACTATAGGCTCAACCAATTTGCTGATAGATAGTAGTCGTAAAACGGAACAGCAGCAGTATTTTGTGAAAAAGTGGCTAAAAGCATTCAACTATTCGATATCTTATTTTATTGACTTCCAACACTTTTGCTCTGAGTAGCTCAAACCTGTATATTACACAGACATGTTTCGAGATTACAAGAAACTCTGCCTTTGCTTTGCGTCAAAATTGTTTCACATTTAAAGAAACAACCTTTAGAACTTTGCATCGATTAGCACACCATTTTGAAATTTGTGTTGAACAATAATGGTAATGTCACAACTTTGTTTCAGTCTAGCTATTGCATGGACTTGAAAATCCATGGATACAGTAGTAAAAGAAAGCCACAAACATAACTGGAGTTATTAGAGTTGAAAGGAGGATATTTGCACAACCGATGTTCGGAAAGCTCTAAAATTTGAACGTTATTTCGATCATTATTTCTGTACTTTAAGGCCTGAAGAACGTATCAAAAAATTGCGATTTTCAGTTTCTTGCTGCATTGTATGAAGAATATTAATTTCCCATCGAGACATATCAGCGCAATTCTCTAAAAAACATCTTTTATAATAATGTGCGAGTGTTGTAACAGCGCGAGTCCCTACCTTTGCATGCACCAGACAAACGTTTTTACGTTCTCTTGAAAAGTTGTGATAATGTGACTTACCTTAGTCTGACTGAGGTAGAGATTATTTTTGAAAAAAAGTTTTAAAGACAAAATTGTACTTTTTAATTACAAAAATTAAAAATCCTCAGAATATCTACGACAGTCCATATGTCACGATAGTTTCTTTTACGTCGTAGAAATTTGAAAGGGAATATAAAACAGTATGGCATTCAAATTTTACGGGGTTCCTTGATTCAGAAAAGAATGGGCCTCGACTGTTGACCCTTCTATTCTGCTATTGAATTTAGGATTTCTCTTATCTGTGTACGATTATGAAAGTATTTCAGTGGTGTAGTTATTCAGTAGTGCTTAATAAAATTCTAAACTACTGGGCACAAACATTTTTCTTTTTAGTTTTTTTTTGGTTTTATAATCGCCATCTTTTTATGTGCATTATTGTCGACGGTGTCCTTACTGCTGTATCGAGTGTCACAGAATTCTCCACCGCCAAACCTTTGATTAAGCGTTTCACCCCTTTTTTGACTTCGTTGTCGCTCCGGAAATGTTGGCCATCAAAGTGTTCCTTAAACTTAGGAAACAAGTGGTAATCACTAGACTCGAGCTCCGAACTGCAATCAAGAACGGAGTGGTTTGTTGACTGTGATGTCATATTCTGTGGGTGGAATTATGTGACACTCGATACAGAAGTTAAGGCTCCGTCGACAAATTTGTAAAATTGATGGGAGCCTTAGTTTTGGATCGACCCTCGTATATTCATAAGTATAAAGGTGTAAGATTATGCTAAAAATTTGTTTCATTTTATAAGCCTATAAATGACAATCCAGTAATAGGAATCATCACAAACAAAAAACTTTCAACTCCTCTTCAGCATTTTTTCTTTTTTAACTTAGTGCTCATTACCTCTCAGGGACAGATATATGAGAAACTTAAAAAATAATCTATAAATGAATGTACAATAATAGAATAAATGAAAAATACTATCTTGAACAGACACTTTTGTAAAAACGCACCGTAATTTTCCTTACTGATATTATAAATGCGAAAGTGAGTTTGTTTGTAATGTTTTCACGCCGTAACTACTCGACTGATCATCGTGAAACTTTGTGTAAGCGTTATCAGGGGTGGAACATCGGGTAAATTTCGTTGAAAAAAAAAGTATTACATGATTTTTATTCCATTTTTAATGAAAATCATAAAATTGCGAGTATCTCATCAAAAAAATAATATTTTTTTTCCTCTTTTGCAGTATGTTTAAGTTCTTAAGAAGCTGCAGAATGTTACTTTACTTGAAGCTCTGGGAATAATTAGAACACGTAATTCTTTATTATTTCATATTTTAAAATGAGGCTTTTATTTAATTTTGAAGTATCATCTGCGGTTTTAGGTTACGGAATTGAAATTAAATAAAGTTGACTTTCTGATTCGTAGCAGACGACATTTCCTTGAAAAGTAATAAACCTGTACCTCAGAGCCAGATTAACGTAAATCCGAAAATTGCGATTTAACGTTTTTTATTGCATTGCATATAGAATTCTGTTCCGCATCGAGCTATATGAACGTGATCCGTAAAAAAAAAAAAATCTTTGAAATAATTTAACAGTGTTAAAAGAGCGCGAGTCCAATCATTTGTATGCACTAAGCGAGCGTTTTCCAAATTTTCCTCTAAAGTCGCGATTATGTGACTTACATTAGTCTGACCCTGAGGTACAGAAATAACAAGCATGAAGAACTAAAAAAAAAAAGAAAGAAAATAACAATTCTGAATGTTATCTCTCTTAATAAAATAGTGTTTGTTTTGTAATTATAGTAGTTTGTGGGAAAATTAATGAAAACTTTTTTTATGTATTCAAAAAGAATAATAGCTTTAATTTTCATGTTTTTTAAAAACAAATATCGTCTGCGCTTTCTGAAAGTTTTAATAGCTTTTGTGGAACACAATAGACTGGCAAAGTTTTGATAAGTTGACGTACGTTAGTGTTAAATATACTTTTATTTTAAGTCTTCAAACATTTTTCTGAAGTTTTTGTAACTCAATTCATTAATACATGCTGCTGTCAACGTGGAAAGATCGTGCCTGATGCTGGTTAATATGACTGAAGCTTTGGGATTTGAAAAAAAAAAAAATAATCCAAAGAGGTCTAAATTAAAATTTTTTGTGTGAGTCATAAAATTTCTCTTCTCTACACATTGATGGGAAATTTTACATTTTTTTTGCCTGATTTGATTAACATACGTCACTTGACAGAATTTTTATTTTTGAGGTGGATCGTGTCACGCCAGGGAATACAGCGTGTGGATGATAAAACAGACTGATTTTGGGGGGATTTTTTTAATAACCTATCCATTAGGAGCATCAACAAAGCATGTCAGTAGACACGGATAAAACTTCTTTAAAGTCATTAAAATAAAACTTTAATTAAAGGCTGTGCTCTTATTAAAGTGATTACTAACATTTAATTCCAAATGGAATACCCTATTTTTGTCAACAAAAATAAATTCAGATTGTTTAATTAGTTAGAATACTGAGTTTGACTGCATTTTGATCATTAAACAAAATATATTCACAAAGGGACTAGTCTCATTTTTAAAATGCTGGTTTACAGGTCGACGTTCCTGAAGCAATGAAAACAAAAGCAATAAAGTGTTTTTAAGAGAAAATGCATATAATTAATTCGTTATAATACGCAAATATTTAATTAATTTTAACTAAATACAGGAATATTCATATAAAGATCTTTCAGATCATTTTCTCATTAAAATATAACGTTGTTTCTGATCATATTATAATTGCTAGTATTCCTTTCATTATTTATTATACACCAAAAAAAAAAGTGTAAATTTACTCCGTAAAAGTGTTGGCAGCTAGCTGCCTCCATAGCAATGGAGTAACTTAACTGATTAAACTGGTGTAACATTTTGCTCATAACGTTACACCAGTTTTATCAGTTAAGTTACTCCATTGCTATGGAGGAAGCTAGCCGCAGGAATAAGGTATTACAAAGTGCAGAATGCTGCCACCGTATTTACGGAGTAAAGTTAGAAAGTGCAGAATGCTACCACCGTATTTATGGAGTAAGGTTACACAAATTTTTTATAGTGTAAAAATTAACTTATTTTAAACAAAACACTTATCTCATTTGACTTACTCATAAATTTGCATTAAATACCAAAAAGGGCAGTAACAATGGTAGTTAATACTTAAATTACTCAGTTGCGCATGTCTGCAAAAAACCACAAAAGCTTATATCATTTACCCAGCGAGTTTCGTAGGACGGTTTCGGTGATTGCTTCAATTTTTCAACATTTCAATTAGCACTTATTAATCCAATTCTTTCTAATAGATGGAAATACTGAGGTGATGTCGATAACTCAAGTTCAGTTCATCTCTAATCAGGTTGCACGTGTTTATTCGAGACATTTTGTGAAGTTCAAAGATTAAAGACATTCAAAATTATTATTTTTTTCATGAATGTAAGAATTCCTCGTTTCGCAATACTTTAGTTGTAGAAAATTCAGAATATCTATAAAAAATTGTACTTTTTTATATTTGTTGCAACAGTGTTGTTTCAACAGATTATGAAATTAACGTTGTAAGTTTTGAAACCATTTTTTTTTACGTGCTTAGAATGATTGGTTATAATGTATTAGTAATGTTTCTTGAAATCTGAGCTGTTGGGGCTAAAATACTACTGTTGGGGCTGATTTTAATAGGTAAAGGACTTCTTAACGAAACTTTGTACCTGGCATTTTATACTGCTCATTATTCCTGATAATTTGACCCAACTCATGTGTCTCCAGTGTGAATAGTATTTTAATGAGAAGTGGTAATTTTAAAAAACCGTTCAGACCTTTATTTGTAGAGAGCAAGTTTATAAGTTTAGTAAACAAATTTTTTTTTTGCCATGAAATAGGTCAAGCACTTTTTTAGTCTCACTGTTTTTCGCTTTTTATATTTGGTAACATGTAGTTAATTTTTTGAGTCAAATGCATTTTAATTCCAGATCAAATGATAGATTATAAAGTTCATCGCGATTTTAGTTCTAAAATCGAGAAACAGGTAATCACTATTTTGAAGAAAGTAACGAATAAAGGTGGTAAAGGGTGTCCCGCCAAATGGAATTTCAGTAACTGATAAGATACCAATCAAACGTATTACTTCTCACCTGTTTTTATTTGGCCAACAGTATCTGCAATGCTACCTCTAACCACTTTGTCCACTACGGCTACTGTTTGGCCGTTTTCTTGAACTTTTCCTCCCGTTACTTTAAGACCTAGCATGGCAGCACCTGAAGAAGCTTCCATACCTTCCTTGAAAGGTTTTTTCAAGATCATGTGTCCTATTAGCCTCTGACCATCTTTGGAAGGCCGCCAAGATACAGGATGCTGTGGGAAAAATCCATATTAGATACAAAGATGAAAAAAAAGAATGATAGTATTTTGAATAATAACTACTTAATTACACTTTTAAACTACAGGTTGCATTCGGCACCTTTCAGGGGTGAAACGCTTGTTCACCAGCGGCACGCAATACGGAGCCGAAATGGCACCTCTAACTAGGGTGAAAAAAATCCTCTTAACCTTAATTTGCCGGAGATTGGAATTGATAAAAAAAATTTTGAAAAAAAAAAATAGAACCGACTTCAAAATTGCTCTAAAAAGTGAAAAATAATTTTATTCTTTAAACACCATCGATAATACTTTTAAACATAATTTTTGAAGTTGGCGCAAAAACGATCGATAAAACCATTCACCGCCATAACTCAGCTACAAGTATAAATTTAACCACGTCCAGTTTCTTCACTACCACATGCATTACGCATTGATGACAGCATATTTGAGTAACGATATAAACGTTTCGTTCCTAAGTTTGGATGATTTTTTGATAAAAATATGAACGAAGCATGGTTACAATGGATTTTACTTTTTGTTTTTGCGCCAACTTCAAAAATTATGTTTAAAAGTATTATCGATGGTGTTTAAAGAATAAAATTATTTTTCACTTTTTAGAGCAATTTTGAAGTCGGTTCTATTTTTTTTTTCAAAATTTTTTTATTTCATTCTTTTTAGTGTAAATGTAGATATTTCAGTAAAAGTAAGAAGTTACCTAGTAAGAAGTGCGGCTCTATATCACTGTATTGCTTTAGAAAAGCCTTTATTCAAAATTATCATTACAATTACCATTAATGTTACAGTTATATGGCACCAAACTTTTATAACAATGAGTTTCATATTGTCGCGTAGATGAAGATAGCGAAGACAATGTGAAAGCCAAATGAAGCGAATACTCGTTAGTCTCAACTCGAGATCTTAATTCAGAACCACGAATGAACGTTACATCTCCTTATATACAACTTGAAAAAGTGCTGGAACTTTCCAGACTTGAAAAGATACAGAAATTAATAGAACATTCGAGAAAATACGGAAAACAGTAGAAACGAAATTTTAGTAAACTTCACTTTGTCCTAGTCGGGATTTGAACCCAGGTTGCTCGTGTGGGAGACGAGAATTCTACCACTGAGCCACCGTTATCCACGGCTGGCAAGTGTGAACTTTGCTGCAATATCAGTTTAATCATTTAATAGGGAAATTTACTGTTTTTTGCCCAGAACTTTTTTTCTAAAGAACAAATATGGTCAAACAAAGTAATGGGACCTAAGTTGAGCCATCCTCTATCCATTAAAAAAAGAATCATCAAAATCGGTTCACTAGGTGAGACGCTATGAGTGGACAAACAAAAAAAAAAAACATACATACGGTATGAACTGATAACCGCCTCCTTTTTGAAGTCGGTTAAAAATAACAATAATATCATCCACTCGCCGCAAGCAGCATTAAGCCGCCACAGGCTGCGAACAGGGGTTCTAGAACAGAGCACTCTAGTTCATATTATAAAATAAAACATTATATACTGACAGAGTATCAGAATTTTGGACTATCGTGTTTTCCCCCGTCTGAAATACTGTTACAAGCAATGTAAGTTTCGCAATAGCCAAGTTTCGGTAGTTTAATCTTCTCGGTATTAAATTCTTCAATGTTTATCTCTTTCTCGTTTAAAATGTTAGCTAAATGTTCAAGTTTAATACTATTCTTTGTTTATGGAAAAAATATTTTGAAACGTTAAGAACCGAAAGCATTTTCTAGCATTTATTTCACTTATTTTTCTCGAATAATTTTTTTTTTTTTTCATTTAAGATTTTTCAATATACATAAGTTATGATGTGTATTATTAGTAACAAAAATTTTACTCAATCTCCTAGAAACATGCTGTACTTTTCATCAACAGGCTACACTTTTTCTCCTTCTGATAGCTGTTTTCTGAATTTAGAATGCGTCTTTTAGTTAATATAATGGTGGAATCCTTCTTTATTTAATTTTCAAGCTCAATCATAATTTTTCTCATTCCCACTTTTAAAATAACGAGTTTTATATGAGTTCATAGAAAACCGCGGGGAATGTTTTACTAACGCAAAAATGACTTCGGTTTTAAAGCGGGTTCTTATGGACAGAAAATCTTCTATTAGATTTTAAATTTTATTCTTGTTAAAAAGCAAATATTCTTCCTTTAAGAAATGATACCTCTGTAAAAAGACGATTTGACTGCTGATTTAACCAATGAGGTCCATTAACATTATGGACCAAGTACGATAATTCTTTCACTGTGCAGACTAGATCTTGAATAAAGCTCTCTCGCTTTCATGTTAAAGTGAGAACAAATGTCATGAGTCCACAGAACCTTAATCCCTTAGATATAAACTATTTTTAATTTCAGAGCATGTTCTTCTGTATGGCAGAGTTTTTTTTTAATTACGAGTGGTTTGTGCGTTTCATATCGGCATGTTTCACATTAAATATTGAACAGAATATTAAATTGAAGCAAAATTTACTCGACTTTTCCTTTAAAAAAAAAAAAAAAAATCGCTGAATATGTTCTTCTATCAAATAGCAAATGATTCGGCATTAAATATATTCTGCTATCGAGAAATACCGAAAGCATGCGAAAGAAAAATACAAACTCGTATTTTAAAGAAAATACCGCATTGTCACTCTTTTGTTAGTTCATGTTCGTTTATCAACACACGTGGCTATATAACTGCAGTTACAGAGTTCAGTGGAGAGGTGGAAGTTCATTACATGTAGAGAATTTAAGTAGCAAATATGAATATAAACGCCATTTTTACCGCATTTTTCTACGGACACGGAAGCGTCCCAGCCATAAAAAAAACTGAACATCCGATCCGCCAAAAAATGAAATAAATAAATAAAATAAATAAATAATGAAGTGACCAAGGACAGCTTAATTGTCAGTATCTTTCTCTCTCTCTCTCTCTCTCTCTCCGGAAAAAAAGGCTTTGCAAAGAGAAATGGTTGCTCGGCAAGCAAAAAGCTTCTCGTTGCAGCATTGGAAAAAAACGAGCTGATGTGTGCATCACATGACTTCCTTTTACTCCAATTTAATGTCATTTCCCCATTATTAGCAATTTTAATGTGATTCAATTGTTTACTTTCTAATCATCACCAACATTGGTCAAATTGGAACCAAATTAAAAAAAAAATCGCCAAATTTGTCGCCAAGTAAGTGACAAAACTTGGCGACCAAAAGACTGGCGATACATCGCCAAGTGTCCGACAAATTATAACACCACTTGAGTTTACATCGAAATTAACAATGATTTCCCCCCAAAAAGGGGCAAAAGACCCCCTTAGGAACATCCGAATGCAACTAAAAGGGAAAGTGCACAACTAGGCCCCACTAGGAGTCTACGTACCAAATTTCAACTTTCTAGGACATACCGTTTTTGAGTTATGCGAGATACATACATACATACGTACATACGGACGTCACGAGAAAATTTGTTGTAATTAACTCAGGGGTCGTCAAAATGGATATTTCGGGTGTCTGTAGGTTTTTAGGCATATATCCACATGTGGTCGGGTCGAAAAAAGAACTCAAAATTCATTCGGGGGGTGAGAAAAATGGAAATTAAGGCCGATTTTTGACTGAAAATTTTTTCGCGAATACAATACTTACTTTTTTGTAAAAGGAAGTAAAAAAGGAATATCAAGGATCTGTTTAACTTGTAAGGAGTTGGGGTTTTGGTGGGAAAGTGTGTGTTTTCCAGTGAAATTATGTTCAATGAAAGGAGAAAACAGGGAGAATGCTAGTTTGTCTGTCTTGTTTGTGTAGTTGGGAAGAAGGGAGATAGTGTGGACAAGGGGTTAGTGTGGACATCTGGAATGATTCTGTTATTTGTTTTTTTTTAATTTTAATTTCTCTGTTAATTTATGCATAGTGACAACACCAACATGCACTTCCATGTGTAGTTTCATGATAACACGCTTGATAGTTCAGTAGCAAATTACAAAAGAAGGTTTTCATGGTGGAAAAGTAAATTTTGGATTTTCTTTTAATTAATAGATTTGACAATTACAATGTATTATTTCAAGTAAAAAGAGAGAATAATACATCATAAATAAATGCATTAAATATATATTTTGATATTCATTTCTGCTGTGCATAGTTTTAATTAGTAATTAAAAGGCTTTAAAGAAAAAAATGCCCCATGGGGTTAGAGTGGACACACGGTGATGGGGCTACTGTGAGACATGGTAATGAGGCTTGTGTGGTTAATGTGTTTATGTTACTTGCCTGATTAGATTAGTTTTGACAAGTATGCATTCAAATACAAAGGGTTTTACGTCCCGCTTTTTCATATTTTAGGTTTCATTTACAAAATAAGATTGATTCTTGCAAAGTGAGGAGTTCTTTACAAATAATTTTATTTATTTATCGTATCAAATTTTGGGATTTATTCTTTACCAATTTCTTCATAAAATGATTTATTGAAAATGATAAAATAATGACATTTAGAAAAGGATTTTGTGCGTTTTTGCACATTTTTAAGCCCTTTTTGTTTGCTAAATAAGTTTGATTATTGAACGGTGATAAATCAATTAAAAAGGAAGTCTCTCATTTTCACACATTGGTATTATTTTTTTATAATTTAAATTACCAATGACATAAGCCTTAATGACTTTGTTGGTCAAGTTTATGAAAAAAAAAAAAAAAAAAAAAAGCATTTTGCACTAAGTTGGACGAGTCGAAGCTGCATACAAATAAACTGATTTCGTTATACATTCCATCTGGAAAAAAGGTGAAAAAAATAGTTCGTTGAAGCAGAGAAAAATTATTCTTTTTCCGCGACGGAAGAGATATGTCCCAAATATCGTGAAACAAAATTGTAGGGAAACTACCTTCGCCAGATGTTGCTAGTAGCACGTTCAACTCTGCATCTCACATAACCTTTAATGTTGATTTTTTTAATAATAGTGTAAAGTAGAAAAAAATTTCTCTTCTGCATAGAATTTAATAGCCTTTTTTTCATCGAAATAAAAGTGAGTAGCTTTCAAACATTTTAATTTTTTTCTTAAATAGTTTCTTTATTTTTAGACAATTTATAGCTACGAATAAATATCTTAAACTTTTATAAGGTAAACATTGGCTAAGCAATCTGCTATTTAGGTTAAAACTCATTTATTTATGTTTTTAAATCCGCTGTTTACATTGCTTAATTAGTAATCAGCTTGTCCGCACTAACTCCTTAGCTTGGCCACATTAGCCCCATGACATGGGGCTAGTGTGGACAAAAACCTTTTTTTTTTATAATTTTTTTTAATTAAATAACTGTTCGGGCCGAACGATTAAATATATCAATTAAAATAAGTGCAAAAGTGCAAATTATTGTAAAAAAAAATATCAGGTGTGATAAAAACAGTATTTAGTATATTTTCTTCCCAAAAAATGCAAAATTTGTCCACACTAACCCCCTTCTCCCCCAACAATTTTGTTGAATAGAATGTAATATTCTCTTCTGGTGTTTTTCTTTAAGTTATTTGGGGGGGGGGGCTTTGATGTATCATATTTTCTTTAGATGGAAATGTCTAATGAAGCTCTCCTTCTAGGAAAAGACCTGTAATTACGTTACTGAACTCATTCCTGAAAATAAAATGCTTTGCAACGTGGCATAATAACAAGTTATTTTATGACTCTTAACTACAATGCTTTGCATTTTTGCGAAATACGTGATTATTTTGTGAAAAAAGAAATATTATCATTAATTTTCTGTATTTTACATGTAAAAAGAAAGTTTTTATTTTCCTTTGTTTATCGAAATAAAACAAATAGTGCATTATAAAAGTAGCAAAGCTAAATTTTTAATTAAGTGTAATAAAGATGACTCTTACTGCAAGGAACTTTTTAATTTTGGCATCTAAGATATCTTCTTTCTTCCATTGTGCTCCTATCACTTCCAGCTCTCCTAAAACAGAAATAACACTGTTAGGTTCATTCGAAAAAAAAGTACAAACAAAAAAATTTAATATGGAGAGTTCATGGAACTTCGTTTTTCATTCTCGAGTAAAAAGCTAAAATAAAAAAATTGCTATTAGAAAAAACGTGCAAATTTTGCTCTTCATTATAACTTAAAAGCAGAAATGAACTAATGCATATAGTTCGAGGAATTGCGTTTTTCTTGCAAATATTAATCTAATTACTCAAGTAAATAAAGACCCTCGAAGCGTTCATACTTTTTTGTTATGCCATAGTCACGGTAACATTAGTAGATCATTCTTTTTTAAGCATATTTCTTCAGATCAGAGGCTTAGATAATATTATAGACGTAATGAAAATTGGGTACATAATACCTGTTTATTTAGCTAAGAGAAATTGTGAAATTAGAGTTCATAACGTACACGAATTTGTTATGTTAATGTATAATCGCTCGAAGTAAAGAAAAGTCATATTAAAACTGTAAAAACAACAGCAATAGCAAAAACAACAAACAAACACATTTCTTTTATTTCTAGCTAGTGGTACCCGCATGGCTTTGCCCGTAGTAGAAAATTAAAAGGTCTTTTGGTTCTCCTGTGTATTTACAAATAATGTATGGTAAATTTCTCGCCAATTGGCTTGCCCATGTTACGGTTCCACGTTATGATAACTTGGTAATTTACTCGTCCATCTTATGGTAATTTTGCTCGAGAAAATGTTCTTAAAATTGGAATAGAAAAAGAACAAAATCGAATTTTTGAAAAATTGCTTCGAGGTGCACACCCCTATGCTACAAACTAACTTTGTGCCAAATTTCATTAAAATCGGCCGACCGGTCTAGGCGCTATGCGCGTCAGAGAGATCCAGACAGACAGAGATCCAGACAAACTTGCAGCTTTATCATTAGTAAAGATGTACGTCTTTAATTCCGTTCGAGTAATAACAGATAGGATAGATTATTATTGAACTGATTTTCCATAAATGGCAGAATTATGTACCATTTTTCCTGTGTGAACCACTTTTTTTTTTGTATAAAGCAATTTATTGGTGTGGAAAAGGTAATATATCAATTTTTATTGCCAAGCTGAACTTTTAGCAAAAATGCTTTAAGTATGGCAACTTGATTTAGTTTGATTTTTAACATTTTAAATTTAAATCAAGTGCTTTTGCAATGAAAAAAAAATTGATATTCAGAATAAACATGCTATAAAATCGTTTATACTTTGTATGTATAATGCATTCATCCCCCCTACTTCTATTCCCGCTACTTATAAAAAATAACTTATACTATACGTATGTATTCATTTTCTGTCAAAAAACTCTTTTTTGCACTTTTTCAGAAGAAATTGTTGTTTGGAATGAAGGGGCTACCGTTCTTAGGGGGCCCAACGGCTCAAGGAATTCGAAAAAAGTTGAAAATAAGACTTATTAACGTTGCAAATATACACTGCTTGCTTCTGAGACTGGCCTCCACAGATTTGTTGCAGGGGGAACCAAAAGTTATAGATGCGAGCTTCATGAAAACTTACAAGTTCTATATTTAAAAGTTAGAATACGTTAAATATGCTTAAAGTACCAATAACTAACTTTATTAATTACATGAAAATGATTTTAGAGTTTTAGAACTGTATTTAGCCAGATATTATTCAAAAATCAACATAGTGGCATATATATATAATATCCCCACTAAACGCCAAGTCTCCCATTTTGAGACTATACCGTATCTCCGAACCTAATAAATATTTGTAAAAAATTTCATCTACATAGTATTATTAGAGATGTGTATTGAACCTCAAAACAAATGAAAACTTAAAAGTATTTTCAATGTGGTTCGGCTTTTAATGGGTTAATGTTAGTGAAAAGGGAACACTTCCACGTGATGACAAATTTATCTGCACTTTTGGACATTTCAGGTCAAAGCTACTCAGTAAAATTTACATTTTCGACTTTTGGCCAGCTTTTTGGCTCAAATACCCCCCTGTGCGGTGGTTATTGGAAAGTGTAACCTGGTAGAAAAGTGATGGAATCGCCTGGCATCCTTAACACGACAGTCAACTCACCAGGAACATGTGCCGCTACCATTCTAATCCCGATGAATTGAACAAAATGTTTAACTGATTCAACTCATTCGGACATTGACAAGCGTTCGCAATGCACACGAGTGAGCTAGTTGAGTCAACTCGCTTCGGTTTTAACAGCGTTGTAGATCAGTTGCTCGAATAAATTCGATTTTTTAGAAGAAAAGTTGATTCAATGAAGTTGCCTTCTGAAAACACAACGAAAAACACCAGTCAACTAGTTGACAAGCACTTTTTTGGAAAATTGATTCAATTAAGTTGCCGCGTGTGTACGCTTGAAAGTCAAAGTTCAACATTCTGGGAATAATAAAGTCCAAATATATGTGTAAAAAGGTGTCATTTATGTATATGATTGAGCAAGTTTTTTTCAGCCACTATGGTCCCCGTTTCACACTAGAGAAGGCCATTACAAGCCAAAAAGTTGTGTGACTTAGTTCAAAGATGTAGCATTGCTATTTACATTTAGTAGTTGCTCCCTCAAATCTAACTCACCATTGCCGAGTTTCATTCTCTGTAATGTCCGAATTTAACTTCATTTTCAATCGTTCTCGTGTCTCAAACTTGTCCTTTAAAAGGTGGTTTTTTTCGCTAAGCTTTTTAGAGGTGGTGAATGAACTTTATGACGAATACGGACTCTACTTCTATATAATGCAGTTAAATTTTGTAGATTTCCAGAAACAATAATTAAACACAGTATAACTCCAACTATCCGTATCAATTGGGACTGGAATCCATTCGGATAATCAGAAATTCGGATAATTGGACTTTTCCGAGAAAGAAGTCAATCAATTACTGTATCTATGTTGAAAATTAGAGAAAAAACTTTTTTTTAAGAAAAAAAAGGCTTTTAAAAATCAAACAGAAATGTAACATTTTTCATGCTAAGCGTACTTAAAAGTGCTGTACATTAGTACAGTATGTACTATGGACATTCCGTGTCGTAAATGAAAGTCATTGTTTGCTGAACATCTCGGTCAAAGTAAGCTGTTTGACTAGTTGTGCGGAGGGAAGGATAATATCTAGCGTAGACAAAATCATTATTTCGTGAATCACAGCAAGTGCAATTACTTTAATCTTTTTGCTCAAATTCTGAAAGCGATTCTGATATTTGGAGTTCGAATAGTTGGAGTTCTGCTATATAATTACTTGCTTAGTAACGGACCTATCTCGAAAGGTCTGTCCGTTACTGAATCAAAAAAAAAAAAAAAAAAAAAACTTGAAATGAATTAAGGAAATCTTCAAAATTTAATTGCATTTTGTCAGAATTAGAGTTCATGTTCTTCCTGAAACTCATGCAACGAAACAGACAACATATCTGGAGTCTTTTTAGGCTGTTTTATGCAACAATAGATATTTTAATTAAAATGAAATTGCTCATAAAGCAAAAGTTGTTTGATTTGTGGTGTTGATCAGAATTGAGTCTACGATTATTACATTTGAGGTGTAAAAGGTTAAACAAATACAAAAAATGTAAAAATTCTGATAACGTCAATGTTTTTTACGCAAATTCAGCTTCAACGAAAATAAAGAAATACGAAACTTCAAAAGGCGCTTTTCGAAAAGAATTACTTTGTCTAGAAAAAAGAACGTGAGTTGCTTCGCTATAATCCTTAGTTAATTACTGTGCTTAGGACCGAAAACAACTTTTAAATAAGAATCCTTTTTTTTTCTAATGCCCCGCAACAATTCGTAAAATGATTCTAAAGCAACGCTTTTCTGATGAATGAATTGGATTTATTCTCGAAATTTTAATGTTTTTCATTTAGTGGTTGCGGAGGTGATTTTTTTTCTTCTGTTCTTGAAGCAAACAATAATTGTTATGTTCGGTAAAAAGCAATTATGAATGAAAAAAGAAAGTGGCGTTTTAATAAGGAAGCGAAAAGTAATTGAAGAAAAACAAGAGATTTTCACTACTTGTGGATAACATTATTTCTTAGCTTGGTGTGAAGAAATATTTACTTTTTATAGAAATCATAAAAGCAGATTTTCCTTTTTTTAAACAAAATTAAACATCTGCATTCAATCAATGTGATATGAATTGGTTTTGACGGTAGGAACAGAAATTTATTTTGGGAACATGACCATACAAAACACCTATACTCAAATTTCTAACGGTATAGAAAAAATACGAGGAAAGGAGGCGACTGGATTAAGTATGAAGTACTAAGAAAGATAATCTCTAGCCTCATTTTAGTAACAAAACTCAGTGTTTTAAAGACTCAAGTGTGAACGGGGCCACCCCGATGGGAGGTCACCGTGAGCTTTCAAAAATTCCCTTATTCGGCAAAATTATCATAATTCGGCAAATTTTGGAGTTTCAATGTGCAAAACTATCATTATTCGGCGAAATTTGGAGATCCGTTTGGCACAATTATCACCATTCGGAAAAAATGTAGAGCTCCATTCGGGGCAAATTGAGAATTTTCGCCCTCCCAAAAATTTGAGTTAATAGCACCCCTGTGTGTAAAGGGCTTAGTTTTTCATGGCTGATATATATATATATATATATATATATATATATATATATATATATATATATATATATATATATTTTTGCTTTGCTAAAAGTAATATTTGCTTTTTTTTATTATTAAGGTACCGCATGCAGCCAATGTTTTATAAGACTGGCTTTTTACATGAAAAGCAAAAATAAATAAATGAATAAATAAAAGCATCGGTGCTAGGAAAAACACCGACCACTAAGAAATGTAACGGCATACCAATAAGGGAGGGGGGGGGGGTTACTGGAGTAAATAAGTTACCGAATCCATCTTAATTTTATCCCTAAAATTATTAGGTGATTTGTTTGTAACGTTAGTGAAGAGGTGGGTTATATGTAACCCCAACTTTACATATTTTGTGCACTGCACAGCATTTAGCAAATTAAAGAAAGAAAATTTCCAATAGTTTTCTGTTGAAATAAATACTATAAAACCAGTACCGTAAGTGGCATACATACACATATAACGCTAGACATCTAAGAATCACAAACATTTGAATGTAAGAATCCAATTTTTCTGGGGTGTCAGATACCCCACCTTATCAATTTAGGGTCAAAAATAAATCTCAATGTCTTTAACTCAAACCCCTCATTTCGAATTTTTTCGGAAGAGGCAGGCAGAGGATGTATAATTAATACAAAATTTATCAGAAAACAGCAGCCCACCACTTATGTATAAAAACAATTTTTCAAACGGGGGGGGGGGGGGGTTAATTGATTCCCTCTGACTCTCATAAAGGACGTGCTTGCTTTAGCTCTGACATCAAGAAGTGAGTATCTTCAAATGGTTATTATCAAGACTCGAAGAATTGTTCACCAAAACCTTATATAGTTAGTTACTAATAAAAAAAAAGAGGATGATGGTGTTTTTCAAGTTGTTATCAACGTCTAAATTTTAATGCTGTGTATACTTGTGGTAACACTCTATTGGACTCAATTAGCCTAAATTGAATTGTCGCAATAAATACTTTTCACTCTTCTGAAGATTTGAGCATCAGCTTCAGTCGGCTGAAAATTGCGAGAGTAATTTTTTCGCAACTCCGAGTAGATGCGAAGTAATAAGGCTTCTATACGAGTTCTTAAAGAACCGCAAAGAATAAACGATTACGGCTATTTTAAGACCATCGGTTAAAATATCCCTCAATCAATAATTCGAGGCTTAACAAAGGTTCCAGATTTATTCCTGCAAATGAAAAATATTAAATTGCGACTTGAAACATTTTCAAAAGATTGTTTCAGCGTTTTTTGAAGGGGTTCTGACACTAGGCATAAGAAATGAAATAATGTACTGATATGTTTCTCAAAAGTAATAAAAAAATTTTGAAAAAAAAAAAAAAAATAGAACCGACTTCAAAATTGCTCTAAAAAGTGAAAAATAATTTTATTCTTTAAAACACCATCAATAATACTTTTAAACATAATTTTTGAAGTTGGCGCAAAAACGATCGATAAAATCATTCACAGCCATAACTCAACTACAAGTATAAATTTAATTAGGTCCAGTTTCTTCACTACCACATGCATTACGCATTGATGACAGCATATTTGAGTAACGATATAAATGTTTCGTTCCTAACTTTGGATGATTTTTTGATAAAAATATGAACGAAGCATGGTTACAATGGATTTTACTTTTTGTTTTTGCGCCAACTTCAAAAATTATGTTTAAAAGTATTATCGATGGTGTTTAAAGAATAAAATTATTTTTCACTTTTTAGAGCAATTTTGAAGTCGGTTCTATTTTTTTTTCAAAATTTTTTTATTTCATTCTTTTTAGTGTAAATATAGATATTTCAGTAAAAGTAAGAAGTTACCTAGTAAGAAGTTCGGCTCTATATCACTGTATTGCTTTAGAAAAGCCTTTATTCAAAATTATCATTACAATTACAATTAATGTTATATGGCACCAAACTTTTATAACAATGAGTTTCATATTGTAACGTAGATGAAGATAGCGAAGACAATGTGAAAGCGAAATGAAGCGAATACTCGTTAGTCTCAACTCGAGATCTTTATTCAGAACCACGAATGAACGTTACATCTCTTTATATACAACTTGAGAAAGTGCTGGAACTTTCCAGACTTGGAAAGATACAGAAATTAATAGAACATTCGAGAAAATACGGGAAACAGTAGAAACGAAATTTTAGTAAAATTCACTTTGTCCTAGTCGGGATTTGAACCCGGGTCGCTCATGTGGGAGGCGATAATTCTACCACTGAGCCACCGTTATCCGCGGATGAAAAGTGCGAACTTCGCTACAATATCATTTAATAGGGAAATTGCATAAAAATTACTGTTTTTTGCCCATAACTTTTTTTCTAAAGAACAAATATGGTCAAAAAAAGTAATGGGACCTAAGTTGAGCCATCCCCTATCCATTAAAAAAAGAATCATCAAAATCGGTTCACTAGGTGAGACGCTATGAGTGGACAAACAAAAAAAACCATACATACGGTATGAACTGATAACCGCCTCCTTTTTGAAGTCGGTTAAAAATTAAGTTTGTCTGCTTGTAAATATTTAGATTTTAAGCGTGATCCAGATCAGTTGAAATTTTACAATCGGCGCCTTTTTTTCTCCAGCTTTTATAAATCATGGCTATTAAAATCTTTTTATATAGAGAGAAAATGATTCAAAGTGCTTTTTTGATTTAAATCGAAGCCTTTTCCTCAAACACGTTATCTTTTACCTTTCCTCAAAAATATGAGTCATGAAAATGCACTCAAACCTGTTTTTGTGTGGTCTTTTTTTGTGCGATTTCTTTTTGTGCAGTATATGAGAATTTCGATCAAATTAGGACTCAGTTGACTAACTTATCTTTAACACGAGTGCTTAATAGGTTAATTTTGAGACAATGTTTTTTTATGCGGTCCCTATCTACCGCACAAAAATAGGTTTGAGTGTATCTGTAAATAGTGTAATCAAATCAAATAAAATATAGATGAAAACAATATTTCATCATTTGGTTGGATATGATTTGGAGTGCCCATTCATAGTTGCATTATCCAAGTGTTAAAGTTAAATAACGTTCCTAAAATATTTCCAAAAAAATAGAGAAGAAAAAGTAAAAAAAGAACAATAAAACAATTTTCAAGTATTATCAAGCGGATCATATGAAACACAATCCACTATCACAAATCGAATAAAAAGAGCAAACGACAGCTACATTATGGGAAAAACAATAATCAATCTTGACTGCTAAAAAAAAAATTTAAAAAAAAAAAAAAAACGGTAAAATTTATCAATGTGCTTTAGATGGTAAATTTTTGGATTCTGTAACTCCTCATGCCATCATTTGTCCCCTTGGGCAGCCGGTTCATAATATAAAAAAAGGATTATTTGAAAGCTTAGAAAGCGCTTGAAGTCGGCATACAGTAACTTAAGAATGCATTCTCAAACTATTATAAATGTGTAAAAAAAGGTTTATGCGCTCCTAAATTACAATGTAAAAGTTGCTAAAAAACAATGTAAAAGTTATAACATTGCTGTTCCTCTATTTTTTTTTTGTCTTTCAGCGAACTTAGTCCTATGAGCACCATATCAAAAAACATTTTCCCGTTGTAAAAATTTTTTCAAAAAAAAATCTTGGAAGCATCTCCTGTTGTTTACGAGTCATACCGCAGATCTTTTTAGCAAAGAAACTTGCCGTATTATTTATATTTTTTCTAGTTACAGTCACGGATATGATTAAAGCTTAAATGGAGTTAAGTATACCCAGAATCTAGCTGTAATATGTTGTATTATATTTCTGGGGATGCACCGTCCCTATTGTTTATCAATTGATAAACTATGGAGGTTTGGTATCCCCACAAATATAAACATACATTGTTTGTTTTATAAGCAAACTTAATTTCATTTTTAATCTTATTTATATTTGCGGATAGAACTTGAATTAATATAAATAATACGGGTCGTTTCTTTGCTGAAGATCTGCTGTGTAACTCCTATGTAACGTGCGGTTTGACCAAGATTACATTCTTTTTTATGATGTGGAATTTTTTTCAGATATTGGGCTCATAGGAGTGAGTTCGATACTTTGGTTTTATAACGAAAATATTGTGAAATAGATGTAAAACAAACCTCCAGAAAAAATACCGTATTTCATAATTTAAGAATTTTAGGGGGAATACTCCCATGAGTCTGCCAACTTGCTACAAATGTTCATTCTTTTCCCTCTATAGCCTCCCACCAGAAGAATGTTAATGGTTAATATAATGCACCATTCCCATTCAAATAAAAATGTCTATGAAACTGTCGAAAACTAAAAATATTTGTTTATACATATATACAGGGTGTTCCGTTTTAACCTGCAAGACCTTTGTTTTCGCAACCGTTAGTCCTAGATGCATACTTTCAATTGCAAAAATGTTCAAAATCAGATGCAGACTTACGATATTTGAAGGTTTGAAGCAAAAATAAAAATGAGTCAAAAAATACAGAATTTAACTTTTTATACGGGTCCCAGGTTCCCTAACTAATATTTTGAGAAATAATCTGAATTGAAAACAATAACTGACACAAAGAACTTGACATTTGTGCAACCAAAACTTCAGGAGATATTCGAGTTTTAAGGGATCATACAAAGGATGAGATTGGAACTTATTGCCCTTTCAGAAGAATGACAGGGCGTCAAAGTAAGAAAAACAATGTATTTATATCTTTCATTGCTATTCAAAAATAAATGCAAATGTTATTCCGTGATACGCAAAAACATAGTACAAAACCTCGAGCAATTTCAAAAACCACACTTTATGCACACATATAATTTTAAACATTTGTTAACAGCTATATTTTCCCCCAAAATGTGTTATTGACGGCGAGTGAAAAGTGGTGTAAGTCAAAAAACGCTGCGTTTCAAATCTTGGTGAATATTGTTCGTATTAATTTCAAACTTTTTGTGTTGGAATTATTTTTCAATGGACATTATTTCCCTAAATATAAGTTAGGGGACCTGGGGCCCGTATAAAAAGTTTTTGTATTTTTTGACTCATTTTTATTTTTACTTTAAACTTTCAATATCTTAATCCTGATCTTGAACATTTTTGCAATTGGAAGTATACATCTAGGACCAACTGTTGTGAAAATAATGGTTTTGTAGGTTAAAACGGAACACCCTGTATTATATATATATATATATATATATATATATATATATATATATATATATATATATAAGGGTGTCAACCCTCCCCCCAAAAAAAATTCAAGTCGCACACCTCTTATGTTTTTCCTTTTAAGTCAAAACAATTGTAAAAAAAGTTTCATCGAATTTGAACAACGGCAACCCATGTCGACTTGCACCTGAAAGTGCGAATTAGCACTGTGTAATAGACTGAATAAAAAAAAAAGGAAGTTCGAAAATTACTGTTGATTAAACGTTTCCCTTATAGCCCCACATGAAACACAAAAATATTTATCCAAATCAAAAAATATTTAATAGCCAGCAAGAGGCCTAAAATTTGTAATTTTATTCAAAAAATTGATTTTTTTTTCTGTATATTTTTAAAAAAAATGTTAAATAAATTTTAAGGAGTTATTAAGCTGAAAAATATAAACAGTGGAGTCGACAATTAGCGTGAAATAACAATTTTTGCTCTCTTCCAATATTTAAGTCTCCCACATGGCACTCAAAATATGTTTTTTTTTTCAATTTTAAGATAAATTTTCATTTTGAATATAGTATTTTTTTATTATTCATTTGCAAACGTTGATTTGAAAATGTGTTCGCTAATAATTTTTAAACTTGATATTTTATTTTAATGCATATGTAATTTTTAAAAGGTAAATCAAAAGAATCAATTTTTTTGAAGAAAATTTAAAATTTAGGCCTTCTTCTGACACCTAAATAATTTTTAACTTAGATATATATTTTTGTGGTACATGTGGGGCTATATTGGTAACGTTTTATCATCATGAAATTTCGAGCTTCCAAATTTATTTATTTTTTTTATTCGGCGTACAACACAAGGCTAGTTTACATTACCAGGCGCAAGTCGGCACGGGTTGCCGTTATTTAAATTATATGAAACTTTTTTTCCAATTGTTTTGATCTAAAAGGCGAAATATATGAAGGTGTGGAACTTGAAAAACCGACTTTCGTTTTTTTGGGACACCCTAATATATATAGGGGAAAAGGGGGCTCATGTGAACACGGGGCACACGTGAACATGGCATGTTTTACTAAGATCACTTCAAGCTGGAAAATTTCTCAAATAAGGACAGTACCAGTTGTACCCCTTGGACAAACATTTAGAGCAATGAGCCATTTTATGTATCTGTGATGGCAACTCTTTTGTTTTAGCAGGTGTTGAAAAATTTTTATCACTGTCTTCTTCACGTGATAACATTTTGAAAACTAACTGCTAATCTAAATCTTAATTATTACGAACCATTGCATGAACATTCAGGTAAATTTATGACAATGTTTAAATTTTTTTTATTAAGAAGTATTTTTTTTTTTTTTTTTTTTCCTTTTTTTTTTTTTTAGCGAGTTAGCTCTAAGTAGACGATGGGGCACTTGTGGACACAACATCTAGGGGCACAAGTGAACAGTTCCCATTGCCGCTCTCCGTAATATTATTATTAGTGTAGGATATTGTAAAAAAACGTGTAAATATTTATAATTATCATTTTACTATTATCAGTTCTTAAATTTATTGTTATTAATATTACTAAATATTTATTTACGTTTGTGATTTTTATTTTTTAAATGTTTTGTTACTAAATAGTTGATTAATAATTTAGTGCTATATAATATATACAGGAAATAAAAAGACACAAAATACTTTCATTTAATTAAAAACTGAAGTTGAAAATCACTTTAAAATACATTATCAAACAATGTATGAAGCTTAAAAGCAAAATATTTATGAAATAACCCTTGCATAATAAAAAATTCTTTGTATTACGTAGTCATATGTTTTTTTTCCTAGTCTATTCAGTGTTTAGAACAGGCTACGAGACTTTAGAATTTGACAATGAGCTGTTATATATTCAGGAAAAAATATTTTCTTAGAAGAACAATTACTGTGGCATTGAAACTGACGCAGTACAGGTTACAAACCCTTCAACATATTTGTTTTTCAGGTACATGTTTCATATTGAAGAATTTTCCTTTAAAATATGATGCTTCACCTGATTTTTCACCCGTGTTCATATTTGCCCCAGGCCTGTCCACATTTGCCCCCCTCTAGGGGCACCAGTGAACAACTGCAGATGTTTTTTTTAATACCATAAAATAAAGAAATATTTAAAAAAAAAAAATTCAAAAAAATCCATGACACAAAGAAAAGTTTATTCAATCATGGGTACCCTTTTGCGTTGAGAAATTGATAATATTTTTGGAAAAATAAAGAAAGGAAAAAGAATTGTTCACATGTACCCCCTTTTCCCTTATATGACTCTATTTTCAAAAAGTAGGGGTGATTTGGGAAAGTGTTTTTTATACTTGGATTCAGTTTTTTTTTTTTTTTTTTTTTTTTTTTTTTTTTTTTTTAACTATCAGCAAGAATGGTGTAAGAAGCATTTTAAAGGTTTTTTGTCTTGCCCTGCTGTGTAATGAAAGGGCTGGAGATTTATTACAACTAATGTAATTTTGCTCATTTAAACAGCGATAATGCATTAAGTAGGCGGGGAAATAGTGCAAAATGTTTTAACAATTTTTCAGACACAAAGCAAAATTTCCCAAATATTTATTTTCAATAATTGATGAATACCAGAAACAAATGACGTCAAAAATAAATCATTCAAAATCTAACGATAAAAAAGTAAATGTCAGTTTCACACGTTTCATTTAATTTTTTTCTTTGAAACCCATGAAAGTTACTTTTTTGCCATGCAAAACTACTTAAAGTAAATCTAAGAACTTCATGAGGGATTTTATCAACTTCTGTTCATAAAAGACGATGAAAAGCAATTTCGAAACGTTAAGTTGAGGGATTAATTTAAAGAGGAAAAAAAAGTATTGAGCTCGTACCCTAGAAATTTCTTTCAGCAATATTTCAAACCTGTTTTTTTTTCCTAATTTTCTCAGAACAAGATTCCATGTTATTTAACATACTTAACGTTTACATTGGAAAATATGTTAAGTGATAAAAATTTGAAGCAATGGACATTTTACATAATGGATGAAAAATAACATGTTAAGCATTTTAAATGTACATTTATAATGCAGGGTGATTAAAATAAAAATGTTTTAACACATATCCTATAATGTTTCTTAATTTATATCAATTGCGTGTTTATGCGTTATTATGTGTTTTGATTTTGAACTTACTGTCTGATTTAATGTGTTAAAAAAATTTTAAACACATTTAAACATTTATTCCTTTTATTATTATTTTCTGTCACACATAAAAAAAAAAACGATGTAGGGCCGTTCCACGTAAAACAGTCATTTTGTACCCACGTGATACCTCATATATATCATTAAAAATAATATTTTAAAATATTAATGAACAAATTTTTTCTGATTAACAAATTACAAACTTATGCGTGATATCTTAATCATAGAATTTCGTCATTGTTCTTAAAAATTATTAATCTTTAATCAACTGTATGAACCTGTTACGTGCGGGACATAGGGTTGACTTTTTCATGGAATGGCAATATAACACTTTAAAACTTCATTTGTTTAGACCAGCAGCTAATTCTAAGGATTGGTTTCGAATATGAAAAATTCATATCACTATTATAATGATTTCGGTTTTCGTTAGCGAAAATTTGCGACAGAGAGCTTGATTCTATATTTGCATTTACAGAATTAAGTTCTGGCATGTAAAATAGTAAGCTAGAAGAATGTTACTTTACGAAATTTCAATTCGTGTAAACATACGTAGTGTTTTTTTTTTTTATTTACTTAAAATTCAGAACTGTACATTTTTCCATTGTCTCTTTCGATTTATTTCGATAGGACAATCGTGAGTTAAAAACGGAATGATGTGGTCAAAAAATGTGAGTACGATGAAATCGTTTTCTTTTCAATAATTTTGGTTCAAAATAAATAAAATTTACTATCTGAGGAATATACAAAAAGTTAATGTTGTATTGATTTTTACCAATCTCCGTATGCAAAATGATTTTATAAACCTCCATTAGCTACCAAAATAATTTCTTTGTAGTGTTTTTTTCATTTTTGCGGTTACTGCAGAAAATTAGTTTGAATTAGTTCCCGAATCAACTCTTAATACTGCAACGAATCTCAACCTTTTAATCATTACTTTTAAATATGTTAATGCTAATGCATTTTTAGGGGTGCTAAACTTCAGAGTAGTCCTCCTGGAAACTAAGGTATATATTACCTCTTCTTGGTTAACGAAATTTAGGCATTTCCTCCTTTTCAGAAATATATAGATCTCTCTATCGACACTATACGAGAGTTGCTGCCTTTTTAAAATAAAATAAGATGAGTTATTCGCTCATTTTGCTAACTAAATTCTGTAACTGAATCGTCTTGGGTATTAAATATTGTCACCAGAAAATAAATTTGCTTTCCCTTTTGTTTTTTTAATCTCAGGAACTAAATTTTATCTTTTTTTTCAATATTTTCAATATGTTATTTATTTTTCCCCCTTAGAAACTAAAAATTGTTATTTTGTCATTTTACTAACGAAGCGTTAATTCCTCCATTTAAAAACAAAATTTTGTCCCTTTTAAAACTTCTCTTATTTATTGTACAATAGAATTATCCTGTTTAAAAAAAACTTCCATACTGTCTTATTTCTTGAACTAATAATTTTTTACCGTTTTTTTAAAATCAACTTTGTATGGTTCTTTGATAGCAGTTTAATTTTCCTTTGGATTTGTTAAAGATTTAAATATCAGAGAAAGAGTAAGGTAAGACACAAGTAGTGGCCAGTGCTTAATTAGTGGCTTCTTCAAGGTTTATATTTCAAAAGTAGGATTCCAAGTCTCTCAAGTGATTCAAAAGTGCATCAAACGTGCAGGAGGTTTTACCACCTACATGTTTGAATCCATTGGAAAACCTGGAATACTATTTTTTTTTTTTAAATATAAACCTTGAAGTGGCCACTACTGAAGCACTGGTGTGTTTACCTTACTTTTGCAGAAAATCTACTTTTTATTTGAAATTAATAACTTACAGTCAGATGGCTAAAATTTATGCTGAATATGAAATAGTACTTTGCTTTAAGGCAGCGTTTTTCAAAGTGCATGGCCAGACAAGTCTATATGCTCATCCCGTGCGCTTTGGAACGTGATTAAATAACTAAAAATTACTACCAGATTAATAATTTCTATAAAGATACGTGCTATAGTTTCTTATTTCTTCGTTATTTGAATTTGAGGTATTGTTCATTCTTGACGCCTCTTACCACTGTGGATTTCAGGTCTTTAAGGATTTGAGGACTCTCTGAAACCTTTTTACGCGACTGCGCGTGCGCGACGCAAAGGAGGGTAATGTGTTTATCAGTCTATGTATGTATGTCCGTTTTTATGTGGCGTTCTGCAGGCTAAACGCCTTGACCAGTTTTGGTAATTCTTACGTCAATCGATTTGTCTTAACCTTGGGAGTGTCACTAAACACATGACAATAATCAAAAGTAACATTTCAAAAACCGGTTGCCATTTTGTCAGTTCGGGATCGGCGCACGTTGGGTGTTGCACACTGTGTCGCACGCTACCTGCGTGTGACAAATGCAGGTAGTTTTCGCTGCCTGAATTTTTTTGTTTACTAAGTCTACTAATTGGGGTCTCAATGGCAGAGTGGTCTAAGCGATTGCTTCTCCCACTTGAAGCGGTGGGTCAAGACATCCTCGCTCCGGATGTACTTTCCCCTCTTTCTGATGTAAATTCTTTCATGTGTTCTTTATATGTATTTTGTACTGTAATAAAAAATGTATCATGCGTAACGAAGGCAAGACACTCAGATTGTAGTCCTCATCAAAATAAACCCGTGCAATAAGCAACAAAAGAAAGAAAGTCTACTCATTCGATTTTCATCTCTAACATGTTGCAATTGTTTTTGCTTTGATTCAAAGGACTGAGTTTCGCGACGTGTATTTCCTTGAGCGGCTTTTTTTGTTTTGTGAGAAAGATTTGATTGACGGGGGGGGGGGGGGGGGCGACGTTTCCGATTTCGCGTCATCATGAGTTACACAGGCTGTTTATATAGCTGTGCTGTGGTTGACTTAAGTTCGAACATTTTTGCCGAAGGTCAAGCACATGTGGCTTTAAGCCGAGTTAGGTACCAAGAGGGACTAATTATCAGTAGTTTGGACCACCGCAAGTTACTTAATAAACCTCACGATACGAACAAACTCTCTCAATGAAATGAAAAGGTTGAGAAATGTACCGTCTTATAATCACAATAACTAAGTCAATGAAAGTTAACTAAAAAATGTAAAATAAAAAAATATTAAATAAAAACAAAAAACCAGACTGCGTAAAAACCAAAGTAACTGAAAAGGAAAATGTATAAGCCCAGTAATTTAGAATGTATTAAGTACTACTGAATAACTACTCCGTTGAAATAGTTTTATATCCGTACACAGATAAGAGATTTCATAAATTCAAAAGCAGAATAGAAGGATCAACAGACGGAGCCCATTCCTTTCTGATTCAAGGAACCCCGTAAAATTTGGGGTCCGACTGTTCATCCTTCTATTCTGCTTTTGAATTTATGAAATCTCTTATCTGTGTACGGTTATAAAACTATTTCAACGGAGTAGTTATTCAGTAGTACTTAATACATTCTAAATTACTGGGCTTATACATTTTCCTTTTCAGTTATTTTGGTTTTTACGCAGTCGGATTTTTTGTTTTTATTTAATAATTTTTTATTATGTGTTGCTGCTGTGAGCACTGTGCAGCTTAAGAATGTTGTCGCCCGACTTTGAGCGAGTCCACCTCAAAATCGGTTGAAAACAAGGTAACAAGGTAAGAAAGGGTTACTTTAATCAACCGTTGGCAGAATAAGTTTTTTTTTCGTGAAGCATCGTTGTTTATTTACGATGATAAATTAACTTCAATTAAACTGTGGGGTCTAACTTCCTGATAAAAGGAAGATTATGGAAGTCTTATTTTTCTCTCTCTTATCGCGCGCGCGCATTCAGAGCCATTTTCCATGAATTCGATGATTTTGACACTGTGACCGAGCTACATCAATACGGAGCCGCACAATGTCTGTGCTCTTTTTTTTTATGTTTATTTCCGTTTTTTGTACATTAGCGATTGTTAACCTTAAAAATAAAAGTGGGGAGCACACGGCTTTAAAGCCTACGTTAAAGCACTGCAAATTGAAGAACACTTCTATTCATTCTTACCAAAAATAATATATTTAAAGCTTATAATCTTATTCTATTGCACTCTTTACTACCCTACCCCCCCTTCCTCCTTTTTTGAAATATATAACCTGTTCAGTTTTTCACTTTCCAGTCATGAGAATTTCGGTTAAATAGCTTTTAATATGGTTCCTGGAAACCAGGATTCGTTGATCATTTAATGTGTAATCAGTTTTAGATGGAAGATGGTAGCTAACTCTCTCTACTTCTGTCATCAATCATCCACTAAAATGTTTTCCCCTTGCTGATATTCCGTCGTGTGTCTTCCGACGTGCACGTACCACAAATATAGAACTGCTGCTTTAGAGAGATGTCAGCATCAATTGACATAGAGAAAGCATGGTAGATTTTACTTATGTCAAGATGAATTCTCAAATTGATTGCAATCATCCCCCAGCTTAAATTTCAGTCTACATTAATGGGAATGAGAGCCGACGTGGGATCCTTTTCCTAGTAGTATTTATTAAGCAATTTTGATCATAATGATTTGTCTGCTGTAACCTGATGCTCCTGACAGTCGGTCTGGCCATCGCGTCTGATGGAGCACCAGGACTGCTTGATGGATGATGTTTTGTTTACATATTAATTGGGAGCAATCGTGGGAGTTTTCCTAAATAATTCATTCGAGGTTAATTTGAATAAAACTTCGTCTTTTACGTGTGATCAAGAAAGCTTTTGGCATTTTTCAATGTCGATAGGAATAAATAACACGCTCAAAAGGTTAATAAACGAGATGTGAAATCAATTTTTTTCTTTTTTCGCAGAGTATGTTTTATTACTAAGCATCCACCAAAATTATAATAATAATAAAAAGTTAAAAGCCGTGAATCGTCCTAGTAAAAAGCGAATCGAGAACTTAACATAGGAACCTCGATCAACTGATGAAATTAGGACCGGACCTCCTTCGGTAAATCGGAGATTTTGAACTATAAGAGGTAGGGTTGGTTGGAGTAAGTGGGACCCCTTTTGAGAACGGTTTGTTTTTAAAGACTTATACAAAAGTTCTGAAACAGAAAAAGTTAAATTGATTATCTTATTTTATCTTGCACATTATTAATAAACAAAAGTTCATCATCATTCTCTAAAATAATTCTTGAAATATGATTAACGATTATGTTTTTTAAAAAATCCAGATGGGTGTCCCACTTACCCCATAAATAAGGGGTAAGTGGGTTATCCTCCTTTTATTTAAATTCTAACCAAGCATATCTAAAAACGGTGACAGGGGGTTTTACTTGACAAAAGGTAAATTTTTAGCATGAATTATTATTATTATTATTTTTTTTTTGTAAATGCATCCATTCATGAGATATTTACTGTTTTCGAAGTCTGCGCGACGGAAAATTTTAAAGCAAAAAACAAAACAATTACATCTGTGAAATTTTATTGAAAGCCTATTGGTACACATTTTCTTTTACATATAAAGGTGTGTTGAATAAACGTAATACAGTTGATTAAGATAAATTTTGGTAAATTGCCAAAACTATAAGTTGAAAAAGAAACTGGAAACACTAAATGGCTGCTTCTAATTAAAGTGGGCTAAGGAAGAACTATTAGCACTTTATCCTTAGGAATAATTCCAACATCATCTGCACCAGGCCAATAGAAAGTCACTATTTCTATTCGTTCTTGCAAATTCAGCAGTATTTTTTAAATTTGTATCATCCAACTTCCAACCATACTTTATGATTATCTTTGATGTAAGTTTCACAAATAAAATTGCTTTTGATTTTAAAATCCTCACTATTAGGGGGATCCCAGTTATCCCATAGTGAGGGGACCCACTTACCCCTTATAGCAAACATTTACGGGGTAAGTGAGAACTCTCCTCTTAAACACTTATTAACAATATTTTATACAAAAATTTTTTGTTGCAATATGCACTTTAAGTTAAACTGTACACGAAAGTTTAATCAAAATAACAATAAAAACTAACCTTGAAACACTTCTTTGAAAAATGTTGCTTGAACTCGCAAAAAAAATATTTTCAGGGTTTTTTTTGGCAAAGTCATAAACCTAGAAAAAAATTCCTCGAAACCCAAATATATGCAAGACCAATCACAGTGAAGAAATATGATCAAAGTAAAAAAGTAAAAGATTTATCGATATTTCAGTTTTAGGGAAGTTACCCACTTACCTAGTGGCATCCCCCAACCAACCCTATTAAAAAATGACTGCCAGGAGACAGAAGAAACTTTACTCTGGCTTTAAACTTGTTCGCATGTACAAAATGACTACTGCATATGAGGCAGTGAGAAGCAAAGGGATGTAAATGGAAAGTTTCAAGTTTTGAGTAAAATGCGTTTAGAGACAAGATCCTAGGTAGGCTTTCATCAAAATGTTTTTTTAAATCATAATGTATAACAGCACCTACAAGGGCTACTAGTATTATCTCTTGCCCGAAGACGGAAGAGGTTCACCTATCATTTTTTACTGGTTATCTCCAAATTTTCGATTTTGCCACTTACATCTTTTTGCTTCTCACTGCCTCACATGATGTTTTTAACATATAGCTCCTATTATAGGCACTTTTGTTCAGCAAATGTCACACAAGTCTGAAAATGCTATAACTTTGGTAAAACGTCATAAAGTTATCTCTAATCTTTATTGTGTTAATACTGAAGTCAACTGCATTTCTTGTTCTTTAGATATAATGCGTAGCTAGAAAAAAATTACCTAATAAAAAAATAATCCCACATTCGATTGCATTTGTTAAAAAATAATTACCTCAAAAAACAATAATTGACTTCCATATTCGATTTGCTTTCGAAATTCATAGCATTTAAAAAATGAGAGTTATTTAGTGTTGAAAGATATACTGATGGGTTTGAGGTTTGAGGAAAAACAAAAAGTGATATACATGGATAATTTCTGTACCTCAGAGCCAGAGGAACGTAAGTCACATTATCATAGTTTTACAGAAGAGAGGAAAAACCTTTTTCTGGAGCATGCAAAGGATGGGACGCGCTCTCTTTTAACCTTGGTAAAAAATTGAAAAGGATTTTTTTGAAGAATTTCGTTTACATGGCTTGATGCGGTATAGGCTTCTATATACAATGCACTAATCCTATTCAGAGTCACAACTGACTACAACTGTATTTATGTCGAGGACTGCATACTGAGTGCCTTGCCTCCATTATTTTATATACCGATAGATGGCAGCACCATCACCGGATCGAACAGTTAATGAGAATTTAGAACTAGTCCAGGAGCTAATAGCTACCTGGTGCTAACACCCCCAGAGGTATCGTTTCACTTGGAGGACATTGAGACCACGAGCATATTTAACGTCGCCCAGTCCCCTTTAATGACGACGGTGGGTCTTCGACCATCGAAGTTCGAACTCAGGACCCTCCGGCCCCGAATCCGACACTCTACCGATCGGGCTACCACGGCCCCACAGCACTAATAAACAGAAAATCGCAATTTTTGGTCTTACGTCTATCAGGCTCTGATGCACAGATCTGTCAGTGTAATAGAAATGTCTGCTTGAAGTGAACTTGGAGTCAGGTTTACTTATCGAAAATAAATAAATAAAATTCAGCAAACAGACGTCGGTTAAACGAAGTTTCGGTTGAAGCAGGAGTTCCGATTAACGAAGATTATACTGTATTTGATGTAGCTACATTCCTATTATATATATGCGTCTCATTTAAAGTTGTAAACTAGCTAGAAATGGTTATTTTTACATTCCCTTTCTATTTCATACTTTCCGATTGTTTCATGCATCTTTTTCTTGTTTTCTTTTCTTTGAATCGAAAGAAATTTTCGAGTTTACTTTCGACCAAGCTTAAATAGTCAAAACTAATTGAAATTTGTATCAATCTTGAACTTGACTAAATGAACTTCAACTATGTACTCAGAAAATTCAACAATAAAAATGACATTTCTTTAATACTGAATAAGTTTTCTAGCAATTTATATTGAAAAAAAAAAATCGATTGTTAATGTTTCTTCAGCGTTTTTCATTTTGGTATGAGCCTCTTGAATTTTCGAAGGGATTTTGCAATCTAAGAGGTTTTTAGCATTTCAAATTCAATAATTTGAAACTTCCCCAACAAATTTATTAATGAAAATGCTATCTTTTGATTATTTGAAAATTTTCTCTTTTCCGTATGTATATGTATTCATTTTTAGTAGATCAAAATGCTTATTTCCTTTTATGGCAGTAGGATGGTGTTAATAATAAATGACCCTTTTAATGAGGGCTCGAAATGTAATTAAATATGTCGTATAAAGAAAATCGTCCCTTCATATCCATTCGTAAAAAATTCTAATAAATAAGTAATATTTTCCAAAGTTTTCAGAATTTTTGCATGTCAAAAATCTCCATTTTTTTACGACACATTCATTAAAGAAATGTTATGTCACATTATTTCTGAATTTTTATTTTTGGTGGAGGATTTTCAGTAATTATCGCTGATATTCACTTCTAGTGGATTAAAATTTTGATTTTACGACCTTACAGTATGATGGTGTCAATGTATATTGCACTTAAAAAAAAATTGAATACGAAACTGAAGAACTAGTAATATTTACTAAAGTTTTAAGAGCCATAATACAAAGTAAGCCCAATATAATGAGTGTGGCTTATTGCGAGAAACTATTGAAAATGATACGAAGCTTAATGAAAACTTCAAACTGCACTTTCACTTACTCAAATTTGATAAAACAAAATAAATACTTATGGAGCGTTCATAAATCAGAGATGCTCCTTATAACGACAACTGTAAGTACTTTCGAAGTATAAATTAATCTAAATATTTTCTTAATGTTATGTATATTTTATTTGATTAATATACAATTGCTTCAATACATATGTGAGGCTACAGCTTGATCATCAAATATTTTGAAACAAAACGAAATAAGGTTACATGAGAGTTTCAACAGTAAAACACTTTGAGTCATTTAAAAAAATATACATATATACTTTAATTTAAAAAAGAATACGTGCTGATACGCAGCGTTAACAGGCAATAGTTGGGCGATATCAGAATTTTAATATCGTGATGTATCGCTTTCAAAATATCGATATTTTCGATATATCGATATATTTAGGTCGTTAAAATCAACATTTTATGTGGGGAGGGACTGCATAGCCTGTTATATAAGTATGTGCAACAAAAAAAGAGAAGTCATAGACCATCTTAGAGAATAAATATTTTAGCAATTTATTCTAATAATATAGCTATAGCAAGGATTCTCATGTGTTTGTGTCAGTGGGGAGGGGGGGGGATCATGAGGCAGATTATACCGCGGAAACGTTTGGAGAAATTACTTTAGAAGAACTTAAGTCTTTTTATTAGTGAGTTGCAATTCTTGAGGGAAAATTGGACTTGGTAAAATTGAGGGGTGCCATCGCAGTCGGGAGGAAAGGGCACCCCAAGTAATATCATCTGCATATTAAGGTATGCTACTGAGAAACGCCATTGGACATCTTGAAAAAAAAAAAAAAATCCATCGGTTTATTCGAATAATAATAGTTAAAGCAGGCGTGCCCATTGGAAAGGGGGGAGGGGAGTCTTGATGCTTAGTATACAATTGAACTTATTAGAGAAGTTATTTTAAAATTAGTTTCGTCTCTTCAATAAAAGGTCGCGTTTTGGAGGAAGCGTGATGATTTTGAGGGGTGAGGGGGGATTTATGCGAATAATAATAACAATATATAAGAATAATAGCAGCCCTTGCAAGGGGGAGGGAGGTCATGACGCAGACAATGACATTAATTTTTTTACAGAAGGATTTTAATCCATTAAAAAGATGGGGATGTTTTCCTTTTGTTTGGGGGGGGGGTGATAAAATTGAGGAGGAGCCACCGCACTTGGGGAGGGAAATTGGCACCCCAGCTACATCACATACATTATAAGATCTGCAATACAGAAAAGTCACCGAACATCTTGATAAGCAAATGTTCCAGCAATTTAGAGGAATAATAATGCCTATAGCAGGGTACTCAGTCGGTGGGAGGGGGGGGATGAGGATCTTGAAGTTAACTATGCTATTGAAATTATCAGGGAACTTATTTTAAAAGTATTTTAGTCTCTTAAGTAGGGACTTTTATTTTTTTTTGGGGGGGGGGGGGCTTGGTAAAATTTAAAATGACGGGGGGGGGCATCGCACGCATTAGGGATTGGCAGCTCTAACATCATGATCAATATATTAAGATCTGCAATAGAGAAAAACCTATGAAAATCTTGAAATGTAAATATTCCAGCAATTTATTCTAATGATAAAGCTTGGGTGCCCATTTGAAGAGGGGGGGGGGGTGCATGAGACTGACAATACCACTGAAACTATCAAAGGAGTTATTTTTAAACGATTTTAGACTCTTCACTAGGGGAGCCCGTTGTTTTTCCGGGGGGGGGGGAAGAATGACGCTCAGTGCAATTGATGGATGTCGTCGCAGTTGGGGGGATGTGCTTCCCTAACTATATTATTTGTATATTGAGATCTGCAATAAGAAGCCATCGGACATTTCGAAAGCTAGTAGTTTATCCCAATAATAATTGCTGAAGCAAGGATATGCTCAATGGGGGGGGGGAGGGCATGAGGCAGATTATGTAACTGAAAGAATCAGAGATGTTATTTCAAAAGGATTTAGCCTCTTTTTTTGAGGATCCTGTTTTTCTCAGGGGGGGCGGGGGCAGGGGGGGGGTTTGGTAAAATTGAGGTAAGGGTGCAACGCACTTGGGGAAAATTGGCACTCCTAGCTACATGATCTGCAGTAGAGAAAACTCATCGTAAATCTTGATTCGGTAAACATTTCAGTAATTTATTCTAATAATAATAGCTGAAGTATATATATATAAAAGTGCCCTTCCTGGGGGGGGGGGGGGGCATGAGACAGGCTACCACTGAAATAATTAATGAAGGTTTTTAAACGGATTTTAGTCTCTTCAATGAGATGTCATGTTTATTTTCGGGGGAGGGTTTGTTTTAATTGAGGAGGTCATCTTTGGGGGGGGGGGGCACTTGGACACGCATATCAAGATCTGCAATTGATAAAACACCTCGGTAAGTAGTATTTCTGTAATTCTTTCAATAATATTCGCTACAACGACCCTCCCCCCGCTCAAGTGGTGAGGGGGGGGGGGGTCACAAGCACATACCAAATTGTTGAAATTTTACAAAGGGTACTTGAAAATTTTCAAGTCTTTGTGAAACAGATCTCATTATTGGGGAATAAAATTTTTAGGGGGGGGGGGTTAGGAAGGTGCCATGTAAACTTTTGAGGGGGGGGGGGTAACACCCATATTTAAATAATCTGTACATTAAAATTTTCATCCTTTACATAATTTGAAAAACCATACAAGTTCAGAAATGCAAGTTTATTCTCCGTTTTCTACGACAATCAATGTTTCGCAAAGAACCAGAAATCCTAATATATGCTACCCCAATTCCGCAACCTATGTTTGCTAAGTTGAAAAACCCCAAGTACGTAAATGCGTAGAACTTTCACAAAGACACCTACAGTGGCTCCCAAAAGTGTTCGTACACCTACGACTTTCAATGAAATAGGCCCTTATCCATTGGTTATAATTAATATTTCGGAATAGGTATTTTATTATAAGATCTATGATCTATTTTTAACAAAACTACATGAAAATTTTTAATAAAACATTAAAACTTAACTTTTAAAAAATCAAAAAACAAAAAGTGCCGGAAATTTTATCTCACAAAAGTCTTCGTACACTTTGAAAAAATGTCAAAAAGTTAGTAAATAATCTAACTTTTTACTAAGTTATTATTTAGTAGAATATCATGCAGTAACAACAACTGCTTTTAAACGTCTGTGAATATATTTCATTGTTTTTTCTTTCTTTTTTTGTGTAATTTCTGAGTAAGTTTTCAGTCGAACTACGAGTCTTACTGTTTCTAGTTCGCTTTTCGTTTCAATGGTGTATTTTCGTAAGCTAGCCACCAGATATCTCCAAATATGTTCCATTAAGTTTAAATCTGGCGATTGATGAGATATTTCTAAGCTTAAGGACAAAATTTGAGGCACCAAACGCGAACTTGTGCTTTTTATCGTTATCTTGATAAAAAAACAAAGTTGTTTCCGATTACCAAATTTTGGGCTAATAGTTTAAAATTGTTTTTAAAAATATTTAAATGAACAGCATAATTCATTATTTCACCAAAAAATTCCAAATTTCCAAGTCCTTATGCTGAGATTCACCCTCACACAAAAACACCTTCACCGTCATGATTAACTGATCCAACTAAGTTCTTAAGTTTAAATTCCTCATTTTTTTTTTCATTTACAATTATACAACAATTTAACCCAAAATGTTGAATTTATTGTCATCTATTATTTAGACGTTGTTCCAAAACGTTTTGAGCTTATTTATCATTGATTTTACGACGGAAAGCGTAAGCTTACTTTTTTCGCACGAACAAGAAAATTTCTGCGTTAAGAGGTCCCATTTAATCCAGCTAATCAGAAACCTTGGCGAACAATTTTAGGTAAAAATTAAACGTAAAATGTTTCATTCAATTCTGCAGAAATTTTTTCAGTTCTGAAATGTGTATTTTTCATGTTTTTTTTAACTGTAAACCTCCGATCACGCTTTGTTAACTTTGCCAGTTGACCTTTTTCTTACCTTGTTTGCGATCCAATTCTTGTCTTAAAAGCATTTTTTTCATGCACTTCACTAAAGAATGGTATAAAATTAAGCAATTTACAGACATTTTAAACCAATTTACGGCTACTGTGGGGGGGGGGGAATCAAATTTCGAGTCGTGTTTGTTGTTTTCTACTCATACCTGCCATTTAAAAATAATAAGCAGAATATTAGGGAATAAATACACAAAAAATTAAAGGCAAATGACTTTATAGCATCATTACAATGCAAAAATAATAAAAAAACCACATATGATAATTTTAATTATGAATTTATTCGAAAATATTTCAGTGTACGATGACTTTTGTAGTGTATCTTTTCTCTGTATCTTCGTTTTTTGACAAATTTCAAAAATAAAATCTGGCAATATTTTGAAAAAAACTATTGGGTTTTATTCGGAATGGCATAGGAATGGTGAGAAAAAAATTGGACTTCATATTCGAATTCAGTTTTGCTTTATTTTGGTTTTACTACAAAATTTCAAGGTGTACGAACACTTTTGGGAGCCACTGTATGTCCGTGCAAGCTGGAATTTGCAAGCGTATAATCATTTCAACTCCAATTTTGTTTATGCCGTAGAACTTACACAAAAATACTATGTCTGCACATGCATAGAAACTGTCTTGCGACAACAGGGATATCGGAAGTTTCAATTTCGTTCCGTCAGAGCTGCCAGCGATAACGATTTAAAATTGGTATGTGTACTTGAATTCCGTTTCAAGTGGTGCCGTGTGTTATGAACGAAGTCAATATTTTCCCTCTCAATTCGTGACTTATAAGTTGTATTCGTTCAGCTTATGCAGTCCGAAAGGGATGAGTTGCGTTCCCGCTAGTGAGATAAATATACGACAAAAGTAATCTCATTAGGTTTTTTCGTTTTTCATTTTTTTTAAACGCAAATATTTCTTTTCAGTATTTTTCGCAAACCTTTTATTCAGCGTAATATCAATGGTTTACGTTTAATTAGAATTATGAATCGTGTTGATACCTCAATTGGTTAGTTTTTAATTGTTGCATTAAGATGCTTTTTTAATCAACACGCATTCACTTTTCAGGGTCCACGAGAGGCCGTATCAGCCTTGTCAGAAACTAGGGGCACGGTCCTTAGAAGGGCCCCGCTTTTGAAAACTTTATAGATGGATAGGATCCGGAGACCAAACTGACAATGGGCCTACCTTGACCTTCGGCGGCCCTGTTAATTTTCCATTTTACTATAATTAAAAATTAAATTACTGATTGAAGAATGCAGATAATTTCCTGAAATTTCAAACACTCACCCACCACACAGAACTATCAAAGATTATGTATTTTTGAGTTAGTATTTCAATTTCTCCGTAATTATGTCCCGTATTTCCGTTTCAAACAATATATCGGACGGATAAAAATCTAAGTATCGTTACCACGGTAACAGATATATATATATATATCGATATGTGACAATATATCGGTATATCGCCCAGTCCTAGCAATAACTCATTATTAAATGTGCACTGTCGCTCTTAAATATTGAACTGCAATGCAAACGTACTAATACGTCGTGGCCTTCACGAACCTTTGTAATCTTCTACATTTAATATGAATACTACCGTGTGATTATTTCGAATTATCGAAAGGCACCGATCACTAAAAACAAATCAGCATTACTTCCTATTTGGGAGCGATCGGCATTCCACTTTTGTTTGTATCAGGCTTTTTTGGAGTCAATGACGAAAAAACGTCACCGATTATGATTACTAGCATGAAAAAAAAAAAGAGATTACAAACACGATAATTATTATAATCCTTAGCCAAAAAGTAACTACTATTACAGCAACGATTACAAATGCTGAAAATATATAAACTTTTACAATTATGATACGCCAATTACGATCTCAGATTTCATTAAAAATTTACTTTTACGTGTATAAATATATATATATCAATCACTCTTTTGGATGACAACCTAACTCGAAAAATAATGATTATTTTTTTTTAATGTTATGGAGATAATAGCAAATATCCCGTAATGTTAACTTGGAAATCGTAATTTTGAATTATGACGTAGTTGCGCCACAAATGAGTGATATATTCTTTAAAAGAGACGCATCTATATTTATTTGTGTACTTTTAAGTTCATATATGATATAACTATACTGTCTGGATATTACATATAGACACAATTTCATTAAGTGTGTCAATTAAATACTCATATTTAACTTTTAAAGAAAAGACATTATTACGTTACCGAATTATAAATGGACTATTCTACGGTTGGCAAAATGTTTATAGGAACCACAGCGTTGGAAATGCACTAAAGGAGGTAACCAAATTTCAGGTGAGAAATCTCTGTTAAAAATAGTCTTTAGCTAGTTTCAGAGCAGCGGCAGCAAAAATTCAATTTCTGAAGATCTGCTGCAGCACCTCCTTTTCAATGTGCTAAAATCTTTGGTCACTGAGCAGTGGCAAAACTCAAGTAAAGGTACTTCCGATGTTTCCGGTGTAAGCCTGCCATACATCAATTTATTATTAAAAGGTTTCTTATCAAAGCGACCCAATGTGACGTCTGATATTGACCAACACTATTTTTACTATCCTATTATTTCACTTATAAGGAGACGGCACGACCGTGGGGTCGGAGATTTGCGTCAATTTTTCTGGTGGTGAAAGAGGACCGCTAGTACCTTACGTGGTTAAAGTAATACGACGCAATACTCAGAAAATTATGAGAAAAATCGATTTAAAGTTGCTATGGAGTTTCCTAGGCACCTTATGAGTTTAAAATGTCAGTCTCTTGATCAGCCTCCGCTAGCCTAGTTGGTTAAGGTGCTATCTTGTGCTCCAGCCGAGACCCACGCTCCAGCGATAGCACGATCGAATCCCACTCCGGACCTTTTTCGTTTCTCTTCTTTGCTACCACAACAATTAGTGGTAACGCGTTTCACCCCTGTATTACTTTCTGAAAGTAATTTTTGTTGAGGATCGCAAACTTTTTCATTCACTGACAAACATTCTTGCTCGTTATTCTGTACGGTTTGATTTGCCTAGTAAAGGTTTTCTACCTGTGGTCCCCTTACGGTTGTAAGGGACATCTGCTCATAGGACATTCGGATCTTTTTTTCTTTTCTTTTTTTTGTTATCACAGCAATTATTAAAATAGTTTCTCTTCCCTACATAATTTTTAAGAATTTATTTACATCATTACTTTAAAATTATTTTCTTTTTTTTTCAGCAAGACAATTTAAAACAATTCGTATTTTTCATCCTACCACTACTTCGTTACCACTAATTGTTGTAGTACCAAAAAAAAAGAAAAAGGTTCAGAGTGGGATTCGATCGTGCTATCTTTGGAGCACAAGATCGCGCCTTAACCAACTAGGCTAACGGCAGCTCGTCAAAAGACTGACATTTTAAGCTCATAAGGTGCCTAGGAAACTCAATGACGAAATCGATTTTTCTCTTATTTTTCTTAGTATTGCGTCGCATTACTTTAACCATGTAAGGTACTAGGGATCCTCTTTCACCACAAAAAAAAAATTGACGCAAATCTCCTACCCCACGGTCGTGCCGTCTCCTTGTTAAAAACATAACTCGACTAAGTTGAAAATAAAAAAAAAGGGTTTATGTTTTGAGATCTTGAATACACACAAATTATAGTTTTTCACAGTCACGAATTGCGATAGGATCCTACTCGTTGGGATTTTGTTTCTACTAATGCTTTTTATCGCAGCCATAATTTGAATTCAAGACGTCAAAATTTAAATATGAATGCCAGGGGCTAGATGTTATGTATGTACTGGATATTGTGTGCTGGATACTGTTTTCGCGTAAAATTTATTGTGTAAAGTCAAGAAAATCGTTTAAAAATATAATTCGATTCTGATTCGCGTGGATGCTTGCGTATAAAAATAAAATCAAAGGACGTCAACTACTGTCAAGTGAAAACAATAAGCAATCGTGATTTCAGAAAAATGCTACCATTAATTTATCAAAAAAAAAAGTTAATTTGTAGTCCTTGATCAGTTGTCCAAGAAACTATTGACAAACTATTTTTAACCAATTGCCCCCGAAATAACCGGCTAAGAAATCGATTTTTCAAAGTTTTAAAAATTACCTTTTTTAGGGAATCGATTTTAAGACCAAAACAGGTGTGTATGAAGTAAGAATTTTTAGATAATAAGATAATTAATATGCTAATGAACTTAATCGAGGCTTTTATTGCCATGATTAAGTTGATCTTCGATTTAATTTTGCAGCAGCATAAAAAGTTTTTTCTCTTTTGGTTGAGCAAAAGAAAATACTCGGTATTTGAAGCTGTTGAAAATTCTAACTTTGAGGAAACAAAAATTAGCATATTCATTACTTTGAGTAAAAAATTCAGACTAATCTTTTTGCATCATCAGTAAGTTAATTTTTTCTTAAAAGTTTACTTTCTTAGACTCGTGCTATTTTATTTAAAAGTTTATAGGATCTATTTTAATGAAATGTATTTATTTCTACTAACGATAATTTAGAATAAATATTGGCTGAAATATCTCTAATGGGTATTTTTTAGAAGGAAAAAAAAACCACCATTTTTAGTTTTATTTTTTATTTATGTCAAAAAGCAAAAAAAATTGTATTTGAAAAAGACTGTTGTACATTTACTAAGAAAAAAATTAAATGCGTTCAGTTGTTTATTTAAAACATATTAAGACTTACCAGTACTAAGTCGAACTTTCTTGCTGGATATAATAGAACAATATCTTGATTATTAACAGCGTTAATGAGCTAGTATTGTTTTGGTAAAAAAATAATTAAATATTGCCTAAATTTAATTAAAAAAAAGTTCTTTGTAAAAGCGTAGTTTTTAGAAGCTCAAACGTAACACATAAATAATATAATATATAAACTACTTCAAATGTAATAAGTAAACAAAATGAAGCTGTAGTTTAAACTTTTTTTATGAAATTCTTATGATTAACTGCCAGCTCATTAATTATAAGTCAATTTTATTCAAAAAGTGTTTTGTTTTGTCTCTTACAACTAACATGATTAAGAGCAAAAAAAAAAAAAAAAAAAAAAAAAAAAAAAAAAAAAAAAAAAAAAAAAAAAAAAACGTAAAATGAAATTCAGGAATCTTTAATTAGGATCAATTCAGTTTGAAAGCTCAAACCAATAATTTTAGACATATTTTTTTCCAAAAAACGGGAAAAGATTTGTTTTAGCTCCAGTTATGGGATGCTACAAAATGACACTAGGAAACTACTGTTGCATAAATTGAGTATTTACTCTTCAAACCAATCATTATTTTTCGATCTCCAGTGCTGTCTGCATGTGTCTATTTGAGACACATTTGACACCGGACCCCTTTCAAGTTGAAGATGATCCTGCGCAATCAAACACACAGCACCCTTTTCATCATTATTTTCACTGCCCCATTCTTTCTTTTCTGAACAAAAATTATGTTGTTTCACCCCACATTGCGTAATTCTAAATTGATTTTCATTCTTAATCACATGCATTAATTATACTTGAAATCGAGTGAACACTAAAAAATCGCGAACTTAAAGCTAATGCAGAACAAATAATAACTTATAAAGTTATAATTTTTAATGTAGACTAACGGTGGAATCTTGATTACAGTAGCAATATAAAAATTCTCGGAAATGTAAAAATAAACAAACTCCTATAATACCGTGGGTAAGTGATCGGCAGTATCCGCAGAAATGAGTTTTCAAGATATTTGAAGAAACGCATATTGGATTTGATACTACCAATAGGGAATTGTTGGAATTGGACGTTTAATTCGCATTTATTTCAGCGGAAATTAAATAAGCAAGCTTGTACAATAAAGCTAACATACAATAGACGACAAAAATGCAAGAAAAAAAAATGCAAAGCAAAAAATTTGCAGTTACTGTCTTTTGCCTGCCTACGGTATTGCCAACTGCAGTCCTAAGCACTGTTTCTCGTCACAACACTATAGTGCCTAGAAAGAGTAATGTGTTGATCGACGTACGGAATGCGAGGTCAAATCTGCAGGAAATCCAGATGGCTCTGCGTTCAGGGAGCACGCTACATTTCTCAATCAGACTCGTTTGAAATCAGCGATTACATGCTAATTTCACCGCTTGAAATCCTCGTTTTCCGGATCGAACTTATTTCAATGAAAAGATAGATTATCGAATACGTTCTATATGTGACACTGGTGTTTATTTATATTTTGAAGACACTCTACCCTTTTCATGACTTCTCTTGAATGAATATAGTACACTAACAAATTAGTTCGAAAGTTTCATTTTTTAAAAAAATTGCTTTAAAAGCTTATAGTTAATAAATACAAATACAAAAGTGACGACCAGCAACAGGCTCTGGGCCCAGCTAGACTGGTCCTAGTCAATTTACAATCCCCAGTGAAGATCAATGGCCCTCTTAAAACTATCTACTCCCTTGCTCATTACCACCTCTTTCGGTAAGCTGTTCCAAGGTTCCACTGCCTTGCTAAAATAATAATTTTTCCTATTGTCAATGTTAGACTGAGATTTAAATAGCTTAAAACAATGAACCCTTGTCCTGTTTTCAGTGCTAAACTTCAGCCCCATAACATCTTTCATTTTAATAAATTTAAACAACTCAATCATGTCCCCTCGGTCTCTTCTTTGCTCAAGACTGTACATTTTTAGCCTTCTAAGCCAGGAATCATAATCTAAGTGGGAAAGTCCATTTATTAGCCTTGTAGCCCGCCTTTGAACCCTTTCCAATATATTAATGTCTTTCTTAAGATAAGGAGACCAAAACTGAACAGCATACTCCAAATGGGGTCTTACCAAACTTCTATATAAGGGCAGAAGAACTTCTTTAGATTTGTTTGAAATAGATCTATTGATAAACTCAAGCATTTCATTGGCTTTGTTACTAGCAATGCTGCACTGTTGGCTAAATTTTAAATCCTGACTTATTAAGACCCCCAAATCAGTAACTTTGTCTGCCTGAATAATGACTGAACCTTGCAAATAATAACTTGTACACTTATTTCCATGCCCTAAATGTAGCACTTGACATTTCCTAACATTAACAGCCACACCCCATTTATCAGCCCACTCAGTAATATGATCTAGATCCTCTTGCAGCTGATTTGCTTGTTCTTCATTTTCTACAGTCCCCATAACTTTGACATCATCAGCAAAACAATTCATGTTCCCAGAAATATTTTTGTGAATATCGTTCATAAAGACAATGAACAAAACAGGTCCTAACACTGATCCTTGAGGGACCCCGCTTAAGACCTCACTCCAATTAGAATAATTTCCCCTTACAACTACCCTTTGTTTCCTTCCGGTCAGCCAGTTTTTTATCCAAATGAAAGTTTTCTCTCCTATTCCTATATCAGCTAATTTGCTAAGTAGAGCAACATGCGGTACCATGTCGAAAGCTTTTTGAAAATCAATGTAAACAACATCAACAGGCTTCTTACTGTCCAAAGCCATGGTAACTTTGTCATAGAAATGTAATAAATTAGTTGCACAAGATTTTTACCTTTCCTGAAACCGTACTGAAAACTAGTCAATAGATTATTAGTCTCTAGAAAATTTACTATCTTAATTTTCATCAATGTTTCAAAAATTTTGCAAACCACCGAAGTTAAGAATCACAGGTCTATAATTTCCCGCACTCCCTTTAGAACCCCTCCCTTTATAGTGATAATGGTTGCGTATTTTACTTTGTTTCGTCAGATATTTCATTATAGCAATTGGTGTGACTTTTCATCGTTCCTGAGAGGAAAAAAAAAAGAAACTTGAATAGAGAGAGTAAAACTTTTTAGTAAAATTTGTCAAAAGCGGATTTTTGAAGAACTGTGTGCATTTTATCTCCTTATTAAAACTGCTTCTGAATTATTTCAGCTAGTTAAAATATCGCGTTTTGGGGGTGTTTGGTAAAATTGCCGGGGGTGGGTACCTTTTGCTAAAGTTTCTGCATTATACTCGGTAAATAAATATTTTAGCAACTTATTCAAATAATAGCTAAAGCAGGGGTGCCGTCGGGGGAAAGAGAAGTGGGGAGAAAACTCATGATGGAGACTACACCAGCGAAAATTTTAAGAGAAGGTATTTTAAAAGAATTTTCGTCTGAATTTTAGGGGTCACATTTGCGGGGGGCGGGAGACTTTGTAAAATTGTGAGAGGGAGTGCCATCGCTCTTGGGACGATCATTCTTAGCTAAAATTTCTACATAGACAGCCATTGGTCATTTTGTTCATTAAACGATTTATTCTAATTATAATAGCTAAAGCAAGGGTGCCGACCCCGGGCGGGGAGAGGGGATTGATGGCTCCTGACGAAGACTACACCATTGAAATTTTCAAAGAAGATGTTTAAAAGGATTTTGGTCTCATTATCCTAAAATGATACTACTGGGGGATGCTCCGTGAAATTTAGGGGGGGGGGGGGATTTGCGCCATCAACCTTGGGAAACATCCACAGATGAACTATCTGCGTACTAGTTTCTGTAATGTAGAAAAGCAGTCAGACATCTCGATGAGTAAATTTTTCAGGAATTTATTCTAATTATTAATTAATGCGGGGGGGGGGGGGGTTTATGACTGTGTTTATGACATTTAAATTTTTACAAAGGGTGCTTTGAAAAGATAAGTCTCATTTTTGGGGGATAGCATTTCTGGAGGGTGAGGTGCTTTTAAAAATTTGGGGATGGGTTGCGTTGTGGGGGGGGGGGGGGAGCACCCATAGCTAAACCATCTGCATAAGCATCTGCAATATTCAAAATATATCGGTCAACTCGGAAAGTAATATTCCAACAATTACTTTTAATAACTGCAGTTAAAGCTAAAGCAGAGATGCCGAGGGGGGGGGGGGGGGACAAGATCAGGGTGCAGGCTAAACCATCAAAATTTTTAGAGGTGTTCAAAAAAATTTTCTGTCTTGTTGGGGATTTTTTCAAAGTGCACTGAAGGGTCGTAAAATTCGGGGGGGGGGGAGGGGGAGTGCTCTGTCGTTCTTAAGGGGGAGGACACCCAAAGCTAAATCTGCATTTTAAGATCGGAAAAAAAAAAAAAGCTATCGGTCATCTCGATAAACCAGCGATTCGAGCTAAGCTGCACGGGGGTACCGAGGGGGGAGAGGGGGAGAGGGGGTTATGGCGCAGACTAGCCCATCGAAATTTTTAAAAGAAATCAAAGATCTCCATTTCTTAAGATCTTCCTCATCTTCGGGAACTTTGAAAAGCGAAACGTTCCGTAACCACTTTTGCACCCTGGTATTAAACAAGATGTAGCTTTTTTTCTCTTAATGTTCGACTCTGATGTGTCCATTAAAATATTTTAAAACTCTTTCATAAATTTTTCACGAAATACGGCAAAACAACACTAACGCATAACCGAATTATAACTAAATCCCGAATCAGCTAATGTAAACTCCGTCAAAAGTAGCGTGCTCCCTAACCGCACTGTCCTCTAGCGGAATTCCTCAAATTTGTCTTCAAGAATCGCGGAGAAAAAAGCGGCGATCTCCGCACACTATTCTTTCTAGGCACTATAACAACACCAATCATCAACTCCTAGCAAACTATTTCAGACATTTTCTGTAGATGTCAGATGCGTGTGTTAAAAAAAAAAAAAAAAAAAAAAATACAAAACAGAAACACAGGTATCGTCATATTGGGAGAGTGTATCCATGCTTTTTTTTTCAAAAATAGTAAGAAAACATTCATATTAAAGCCTTTTCTGGCTCAATTGTCACAGCTCAGTGAAACTCAAAACTGCCAGATTTACGCGATTTTCTCACATAGTTTGACTTCACAAAAAATATTCATAAAACGTGTGTCGTTTTTCGCAAATAGTGGAATGAATCCAAAAGTGCTCTGATTTCTGAAGAAAGTAATAATATTCCACATCACTTTTTTCCCCAATACGGGTCGAGGCTTTTTGCATCTAAATCTAATTTTTCTCACGGCTTTTGTTCGCTGCTTTATTATGCAGATTAATTACACTAAGCGCTACAAATACATAAGAATATTGCATCTTTTAGGAGATTTAGTTCCTTCATCGTATTTCCCTTAACTCGATCTTTTCAACTTCTCCCAATTACAAAAATAAAAAGGAAGGACAATGGAATACATTCATCAACCCAACAACAACTATGCATTGTTCATTGTCAAGACTCTGTAAATGTGATTAATTGTATATCGTAAAATAATTATTGTACACGAAACTCTTACCATGACGACATAAAGTTACTGGCATCAAACTGGGATTAATGCCAAATAAATGGAAACCAATTCAAAAACTCCGGCAATTATTTCGAAAGCTGTTTATTGTGAATTTTTAGTGCCTACACTGTAAAGCGTTGTTAAAAATTTCTCTATCTCACTTCATGACGGGTTTGTTTTTTTTATTTAAATTTTTTAACCGACTTCAAAAAACGAGGTTATGATTTCGTCATGTGGCTTTTTATGTATGTTTTCGAATTATTCCAATACTACTGAAAAGATTTGAATGTTTTTTTTTTTTTTGGAAGGGTATATATATTTCCCAGATGGTTTCATGGTAATTTGGTCTGGATCTGATTAGGGGTACCGGAGAAATCCAAGAAACTTTGAATTTCACACGTTGTGGATACGTAATGCAGCGTACGTCAGCGGGTTGAATACGTCACAGGTCACGTTGATTTTCCGTGACCGGTGTATTTTCACAGCAAAGGTTTTGTTTCGTCTTGAACGAGAATTCTAGCGGCATATGGATGATTAATTTTCGCCGCCTGTTAATTTTTACTTATAGGTGTTAATAATGTTTTACTACGTAGCAAAGCAGTTAATTAAATGTATTTTTTCAACTTTAATAGCTGAATCAGTTACCTTAATATTATTTTAAACTAAAATAACTTAATCTATTCACTAATATATATATATATATATATATATTTTGATAATTCAATTTTTAAACATATTTAGCGTTCAATCCTAAAGAGGAATTTAATATAAAACACCTCTCCCCCGATGATTTAATTTACATAATATGTTGTACAAATTGTCTGATTTCTCAAGTTTGACCAGTCACAATGCCGCCAGTGTAATTTGAAATTAGGGTCATACTAACTAGCAGGGTTCAAAAAAAGGAGGAGGTTCTGAACTCGTCGGATTAGTTTCTTCTTTGCACAATGTTCTTCAAATACTCGAAGACACCTGTAGACAGGGGCGTGCACGGGGGGGGGGAGAACACCTGTTGGTCTGGAACTGAGAATGAAGGAGGCCCAATATTTTTAAAGCTAGGGGTGAACTATAGGGTTAAGCAATGTGCAGAGGGTCCCGCAAAAGACATTTGTGACGGGTGCCAAAATTTTTGTGCACGCCCCTGCCTGTACCGAGTAGGAAAATTCTTTTTTTTTTTTGTTTGAAACGGTATACTTTCCCGGCGGTCTAATGGTAATCAATTTCGGATTTGATGAAATTGAGAGAAATGTTCAAATATCATACTCAGATTTAAAATGATTTGTACTTTATTAACTTTGTATATCGTCTCACTTAAACCGGTTTTTATGTTGTTTTTTTTTGTTTAGTGGATAGGGGGTGGTCTGACTTTATTCTAAGGTTCCAAATCTTTGATTTACCCTATTTGTTCTGTAGAAAAAAGTTATGGGTAAAAAAACAATACATTTCATGTAATTTCCATCACGAACGATTAAATATAAAATTGTTTAAAAAAAAATGCCATAAAACAAAGGTATGTGTTTTCTTTACCCATAGTTAAAGAAAGTACTGAAAATATTTATATTAATTTACAATTTTACGACTTGCAATTAACAGTTCATTTGTAGTTTGAGAAACCGTAAACATTTAAATGGTTCTAACTAAATACTGAATCCAGTCAATAACTTTTCATCAGAAATGAGGTTACATTTCTACTAATGCTAATTCATCGTGAGGTTTAGTTAAAAGTTTAAAGGGTTCTAAATCAGATTGAGCTATTACTTCAAGTCTTGACTATGCTTAGAGATACGTATACTCGTCCTTTCGCAAAGTTCTATTTTCCTAAATCTATAACAGCTTTATCGAGGGTTGTGTGATACTTATTGTTGTGAAATATAATTTACAACTTACAATTTTAAAATTTACAATTTTAAATTTAAAGCTACTTTTGTTGTTTTTTTATTGACTTGTGCATCTGCTTTTGGAAAGCAAACTTTGATAAAGTCGAAATAATAATGAAGGTAATATTTTTTTGAACATAGTTGCGCATTTGAAAAAGCCTTTCTTCACAGTCGTCGGAAGTCTCCGAGACGCTGTGGTCTATTTCTTTTTCTATCGTGCTCATCTTAGTTGTTTTCAGACTCATGTGCTCGACGTTTTCTTACTTGACATGCGCGTAAGAAAGGCCTCAACTATAGTGCCTAGAAAGAGTGGTGTGCCGATCGGCGCTTTTTTTCCCGCGATTCTTGAAGACAAATTGTATGAAAACCGCTAGAGGGCAGTGCGGTCGAGGTGCACGTTCAATTTCGCGGTATTTACATTAGTAGACGCCGGATTTTGTTACAATTTAGTTCCGCGTTTCTCTTTTTTACCTTTATTTCGTGAATATTTCATGAAACAGCGTTTAAGGCTTTTAATGGAGGCATCAAAGTTGAACAATAGAAGAAATAAAGCTTCATCTTGTTTCGTGTCAGGGTGCAAAAATGGGTACAAAACATGCAAGGAAAAAGTTTCGCCTTTTAAAGCTCCAGCAGATGAAGAAAAACTAAAGAAGTGGAATTCGTTAATTCCCAAGTTAGATAAAGTTTTTGATAAATATTGCTAAATTTGTGCTCTGCATTTCGAAAAACATTTTATTGAAACGCATTTTAAGCATATTATAAATGGCGAGGAAGTTTTGATTCCTCGGGTAAAACCTTTTTTGAAAGATGAGGCAATTCCGACAATTTTTCCAAATCTGCCAACATACTTTACTAAAAAATTACCAAAGAAAAGGTCCATCAGGAATTATGCAGTTAAGGAAAATGTTCCCTGTTTGAAAAAAATAAAACTTGATCTTTCCGCAGATGAAACTGAAATAACCACGTATAAATCTATTATAAATGAAATTGCTCATATTAATTTGCCTAACGAATATTGGGTTTGTATGAGATTTAAAAAATCTCCAAATATTGTAGTTTTTGTATATAATGAAAATTATGTGGAAAATAACATTGACGATAAAAAGATCATTATTGAAGTAGACACAAAAACAAGGATGCTTTCAAAACAAAATTTTACACAATTGACTCTGAAAATTTGATACTTATACTTTAAGGAAAATGTGTTATCAATCGAGATAACTTAGGGCGCAGTTTGTTGTTGTTTTTAATGCCACTTGGGAGACTCAAGCCCCATTCATGTAGCCAGCAATAGTTTAAAGCAGAAAGGAGCGACTCCAGAGTCAATGAGGTCCGTAAATGAGAAAGAGCCCGACTTGGGCACGGTATATGGTAGCACCACCTCTACAGTTTATAGGTCTGGAGAATAGGTTGGAAATCTCCAGCAACGCTACGCCTGGTAACTGTTAGCGACCGACTATAAGACTTTCGGACAAACGGAATCAACGAGCACGTAAGTTATATTTAAAAAAAAAAAAAAAATCTTGAATTTCAACCTTTTAAAATCCTGTATGAAATTGATAATTATTATCGTAATCGTCCCTCGTTATCGAGATAAAAGGTATTTAAGTCTTCCGAAATTTTAAGAAAAGTGGCAAATTTAAACACTTGGCGAGGGATTGAATGTACCAATTTCTCACAGACGAATTCCTCGTCTGCATGTGGCAGGACATCCATATCTACAGAGCGTGAGAAAGATGTCTGTCTCCATTGAAATTCGCTAAATTTGGAACAACGAGACTCGCTTTTCTTAAAATTCCCATAGGCTTTAAAATCTCATATATCGACAACGGGAAAATATTTTTTGCGTCCAAAAACATGTATCACAATGTTCTTTTGATCGCTACTTATTTAGATTTTTAAATTGTAACACTGTCTTGTTGTTTCCTGATTAAAGGTAGGGAGATTCAGAAGCTGCGCTTCCTTTTAAAAGAACATTTTAAAGCTATCATAAGCAATGTTAGATAAAGGAGAGGAACAAGGAGGTTTCCCATTTGTTTTTAATTTTTAAGGATACATTTCTATCGCTATTTTACATATAAGATAAAAGATAAACATACATAAATACTTTTTTTGACAGTGATAACGTCAGATTCAAAAACTATTTCGATAATTATCGACAACAAAACCATTTGCTGACAGGTTCTAAAGAACGTTATAAAAATAAGCTAACTAGCAGTTTGACGTTGATAAGTATTACCGAAAATTCAACAAATAATCAAGCCGGCTGTTTGCTAATTGTAGTTATTTGCAAATTAGTATGTAGTTATATATATGATGATCGGAGCAAGTGGCCCTATTATTTTTTTTAATGCAAGAAAAGTCCTTGAAAATTTAAAAAAAAAAAAAAAAAAAAAAAAGGTTGGAGTCGGTACGTTTTTCAAGCGACGCCGACTCTTCGACTCAGACTGAGAAGCCCTGATAATTTTAATTAGCTTCAAGAATTTAGAAGCAGATTTATTTTGAAACTAGCGGTACCCGTATGACTTTGCCCGGAGGAGAAAATTAAAAGGTCATTTGATTAGCCTGTATATTTACAAATAATGGATGATGAATTTCTCGCCAATTGGCTATGTTCATTCGCTCTTCCCATGTTACGGTTCCACGACATGATAATTTCGTAATTTACTCGTCCATCTTATGATAATTTTGCTCCGGAAAATGTTCTTAAAATTGAAATAAAAAAAGAAAAAAATCGAATTTTCAAAAAATTGCTTCGAGGTGCACACCCCCATGCTACAAACTAACTTCGTACCACATTTTATGAAATCGGCTGAACGGTCTAGGCGCTATGCGCGTCACAGAGATCCAGACAGAAATCCAGACAGAGAGACTTTCAGCTTTATTATTAGTAGAGAAATAAGAGACGCGCAGTTATTGAATACTTAGGCGCCAGGCATTAATTACGTAAGGATGATTTTGGCAATTTTTGACCCCCCCTCCCCCATGTAAGGGTACGTAAGATTTTTACCCCCCCCCCCCCCACATTCTTGCGTAAGATTCCATTTCGTTTTTCAAAATGATAAAATAACAAATCTTGGAATCGTTACATCACTGGAATCGTTATTAAATTCACATTATTAAATTAAACCTTTTGCGTAAAGAAATAGTTACTGAAAAGTTAGAATTTAAACTGAATGTTTTTTAGACATTTTTTTTTTATAAATAAAACATGCCATACATAGTGCGACTATTTTATTATATTTTACACTATTCATTCTTTGTAAAACAAATAAAAAAGCATCTTATCCTAATACGTTTCTTACCTTCCAGACGCAAATGGAACATAATATCTGCCAAATCACTTAACGGAGCGATTTCTAATGTGAAATACCGACTTGGAAAATATTACGTAAGAATGAGTTTGACTCCCCCCCCCCCCAAGTAAGGGTACGTAGAGGCTTTTCCAACCTCCCTCCCCCTCGGGAACCTTACGTAATTAATGAATGGCCCCTTATAGTCTACTATTTTCATTGAAGATAAATTAGCATAAGGCAATTTTATATACTTCAAAAAATAAATGAACACCCATGTAACAAATAGCACTTATTACAGAATTTGTCTTTTGCGCAGAAATAAGTTCAATCCGAAAAACGGGGCTTTTAAATTGCGAAATCAGCATGCAATCGCTGATCTAAGACGAGTCTGATTGAGGAGCATAACGTACTCCTCGAGCGCAGCGCCATCTGGATTTTCCTCAGATCTGACCTCACTTTTTCTCCGTCGATTGGCACACTACTCTTTCTAGGCACTATACCTCAACGTCATGTACTACGTACTCTATTCTACACACTTATTTTATATTTACACCACTAAAAAGCAAAAAATAAATTACTTTCAAATAAAAAAAAACCGCCTTCATAAAACACCAAGGAACTAAAAAGCAAAAAATAACCGATTACACTTGCATCCTATTTCCTACCCAAAATTAGAAATGAAATTTATTTTATAATTCCAGTACAAAAATCAACCGAACTAAACACCCAATTATAAAACAAACACTGATTTTAATTACTATACGATGAATTATTTTAAATACCTCACTAATTGTATACGATTTCTTAATTTTTAGTAACCTTTTGAAGTCGGGGCCTCCTATAAACTACTACCTAACGTATCTGAGTAGGTTTAGTTTTAAAGACTAATTTCGCGTTTGTTGAATTAGTATTTAATTTAGGATTTGGTGGGTTGTCAGTTACGTTAAGTAGTAGTTTAATAGGAGGCCCCGACTTCAAAAGGTTATTAAAAATTAAGAGATCGTATATAATTATTCAGCAAGTTACCGCCCTATAGCCAGGACTAAGGCATAAATACATGAAATACACCACCAGCTCAGTCAATTCCAGCCGAGGACTGCAGTTTCGTGCTTATTAGCACTCATCAGTGACTGAGATGGAGTTGGAAACCTCTTAAGGAAGCCAAGAGTGCCAAACAAACTGGTAACTAATACAAGAATTAGCACTGACCAGACGAGTGATCGAGACAATGGTTCGGTTCAACTCGAATATTGATGGCAAGGCAGGTATATTCGTACCTGTAGATGAATACACCTGCCTTTTGTTCTCTCGTTCGTTTGGACAGCTGGTATAAGGCGCGGGGCAAACTAACCGATTGCAGCTAGCCATGGGAAGGTAAACACACCAATAATGGCCAGTGCTTAGTTGTGCTTCAGTAGTGGCCACTTCAAGGTTTATATTTGAAAAAATAGGATTCCAATATGGTGTGCTTACCTTATTCCGATTCTAAAAATTTCATATTGACTCATTAAATTAAAAAAAAATACTTAAGCTGAAATTAATTTTGTGTAAGTACTGATTTTACTAATATACTCTGCTAAAATATGTTCTGCAAAGGGACTTCAATAGTATAGCTTGTGGTAAGAGGATTGGGGGTCATCATTTTTCCGGAATATGATGCCGAGAGGCCAAGTTCGTAATATAAGGAGAATTTTACGCTTTGAAGTAAAATCGTCAAAGGCTTTAAGTAATATTTGGGACCTTGCTGACATTCGATGCCTGGGCTTTATGTAGAAGTCTATTAGTAGGCGTCAGTTCATTCAAAACTTATTTGAAGAATTGCGAAAAAATTTGTATGTCTCCTGACCAAAAAAAAGGGGGGGGGGGCAAAAGAGCGTGTGACAAAAAATGAAAAACTACGGACAACTACAGATTAAATGTAAATGAGTTCGATACCAAAGCTCGATTTGTGAAAATAAAACTATAGATATCTGTTCAAAACATAGAGCACTCGTTTGAAAAGTACAAAATTGAGTACTTCGTTTTATACACAATGTATTCGGCAAATTGGTTTAGATAATTTGTAAAACTAGTAGGGGAAACCGGGGCAAGATGACGAGCCGGGCAAGATGACGAATGCCTTAAATTTTCCCTTTTAAACTAGGTAACTGCATCAACTGCATGCTACTGGCTCTCCTATCCGCTATTCATTCAGCAATAGTATAGAGACGCTGAAATCGCTATATTTGTGTTAGTTCTGCAGCTCTGATTGTTTACCGTTGCTACGGTATAACTTTTATGCATGTGTAAATAAGCTCTGCTACGGATACATATAGGATATATCGTGTCTCTTTTTTAGTATTTATAAGTAACTTAGTTTAAATACTACCTATTACCATGAAGAAATGTCAATTGATCGCCTTTTTTATGTCAATGGAGAAGAATCAGTTCGAACAGGCAGTCTGGGGCAAGATCACGAGCTTGCCTATTACCCGTGTTTCGGAATTTATTAAACTATGTTGTCCATTTGATTAAATCCTGTAAACGCTTATTTGTCTGTGTGTTTGTCCACGCGATCTTGCGCTTCTCCTCTGGGGCTAAAGGACGCGTTGAATCAAGAGAGGTATCGTTCGAAAGCGGTTGATCAGGGGTTATTTATAAACTAGTTGACCAACTGACTAGTTGAATGAATTAAACCAATCAAAGAATATCCTGTTCTGTTGATTATTGACAATCTTAACTCTCACATAACTTTGCAGGCTATCTTATATTGCAGTGAAAAAACATTATCATGGTTGGGTTTTGCCTTCCATCGCATCGTCTCTAACTCCTGAAGCGTCATTTTTCTATCCATTAAAAACCTACTATAGCCAAGCATGTGACAACTTTATGGTCATTCATCTAGAACAAACTATCACAGACAAATATACTGGTGAGCTTTTGAGCACCACTTACTTCAAAGCAGCTACAGTTGGAAATGCCGATAAAAGGTTTAAAGAATGAGGGATCGAGTCTCATAATTATCTTGTTTTTAGCGGATTTTGAAAACTGTTGGCGATGAAACTGAGAATAACAGTGCTAAATCCTCAGACCTTGGGAACAGAAAACCAACATATAAACCCTCCAGACGAAGCAGAAGTTATGGCAAATGCTGATTCCGATGCACCAAAGAAGCCTGTTAATGTTTCTGATTTCAATGCATTGCCTAAAGCAACACAGTGAGAGAAAACAAAAAGGAAAAGTAGAAAACGGAGCTCAAACATTCTTACAAGCACACCCATCAAAGAAATGTCAGAACAAGGAGCAAAGTGGAGGGAAAAAAAAAAAGGATTATTTAAAAAAAAAAAAAAAAGGAAAAGTAAGCACGTGAAGCTAAAACGTTAGTAAAAAAAGAAAACTCAGACCAAGTTACAATGATTACAATTACCATAAGGAATGTTACAATCATGAAAATGGTATTTTTATTTGTGTCTGAAGCCGCCTGGCTTCAGGGGGGAAAAACTAATTTTCCAGCAGTGGACTGTATATTGAGAATGTTGACTGCATTGATGAGTCGTGGTTAAAACAACAACAATTAAATTTATTTACAATTAGAGTATGAGCATAATATTAAAGTAAGACTAGGATACGCATGTATCCTTACAAGGGATTGGGAGCGAGAGCCCTATGGCTGCATCCGCTAGCTACAACGTTGGAAGTGCATCTCCGAGGGGTGGTTTCCCACGCTCCTCTCACAATGGGGGCTTTAGGGTTGCTTGGCAAAGCCAAGACCCCAAGCGTTGCTCCTTATCGCTCGGGGACCCGCGCAGAGGCGTTAACATGCCGCCCGGCGTTGCAATGTATTACATTCAACAATTGAAAAACATAGATTTTAAATAAACTTACATAAAAATTGAACAAATCTCTTACCAAAGTTGAATAATTATGAAAACAGTAACACATGTTAAATACGATAGCATAATGAGTAGCATAATGAGCTATACAATTGAAATAAAAAAAAAACTACAAACACAAATATTTCATCCGAATCTATTTTCATTTAAATTTAATAGCTGAGGCTCAATAATTGAATTAATTGGCCGTCCAATAAGGAAATGACCTGGTGTCAAAATTTCTAAATCATCAGTTGCTGATGACAAAGGAGTCAGTGGTCGAGAATTCAAAATTGCTTCCACCTGATTAGTTACAGTTATAAATTCTTCATATGTCAATCTCGCATTGCCAATAGATCTCTTTAAGTGGTACTTGAAGGACTTTATACCTGCTTCCCAAATTCCCCCGAAATGAGGATTTCTTGGAGGGATAAATTTCCACTCAATGTTTTCGGAAGATAAATAGTTGCTTAAATATTCATCTGGTTTGCATACAAGATTGTAAAGACGCTTTAGTTCGGCGTGGGCCCCCACAAAGTTTTTTGCATTGTCACTGTACCGAACTGAGCATTTACCTCTTCTGGCAAAAAATCGTTTTAGAGAAGCTATAAATGATTCTGTCGTTAAATCCGAAACTACTTCAAAGTGAACCACTTTAGTCGATAAGCACACAAAAATAGCGACATAAATCTTGTTTAAAACCCCCCTTTCTCAGACCCTTATATTTTACGTAAAATGGGCCGCAGAAATCTACTCCAGTATGTTGGAAAGGAAAACTGGGGTTTACGCGCGTTTCAGGCAGAGATCCTATGAGTTGTTCCGTTAAAGAGGGATTTGCCTTATAACAAGTGATACAACTATGCACAATTTTTCGGCACTGATTCCTACCATTCAGGGGCCAAAATCTTTCTCTTACAAAATATAATAAGGACTGTGGTCCAACATGTAAATTTTTTACGTGAAAATGCTTTATAATAATTTGAGTTAGCTTGTGCTTAGCAGGGAGTATCGCAGGATGCTTTTGAGAATAACAGAGGTTCGAATTTCTTAAACGACCACCTACTCTAAGGACGTTATTTTTATCTAAGAAGGGGTTTAGAGATCTTAATTTACTATTACCTGTTACGAAATTTCCCTTTGATAAGTTCGTTATTTCCGTTTCGAATTCTGTCCTTTGAACAGCCTGAATAAGAAATGTTTCCGCCTTCATTAACTCTTGCGTCTTGATTGGGCCAGATGTTCTTTGATCTGGGTACCTGCAGTTTTGAATAAATCTAAACATAAAACTTAGAGTTCTCACAAGTTTTGTAAAGTTATTAGAGATTCCTAGAATGTCATTAAGAAATGAATTGTTAGCTATCGTAACAGTCAATGAAATGTTCGATAGTTCATTAGGAGTTTGTCTCTCAGCTTCAATCTTGTTCCCCGAGTGTCTCCTAAACTCTTGAGAGTATTCTGCAACATCAGCTGGGGTGATCTTAACAGTTGACAGTAGGATAGCTTTACGACTTGAAAGTAAACAAGTGTCTCTGTTCTTCCCCCGCTCGAGTGAGGGGTTTTCAACACCTGTATTGCTTGAGGCAAATTGTGGCGAAAAAATTGTGCTTCGTTCGCCATGGGGGTTGAGGATGAATGCATGGGAATTTCCGGTCGAGCTGTCCTTGTGTAGTAAAGAGTGGTGCCTTTGTGAGCACTGTCGGCAGCTATTCTTAGATTTGCAATCTTGTACTCGGTGAGATAATCCAAAACAATTTAAGAGGCCGCATCAGACAGATTCCCGGTTTTCGAATCCCTATGTTAACCTACGGGGCAGAATGTCTTCTCATTCTTGCGATAGCTCATCGGGAAATTGAGATTTTCAAACTTTTCTTTTTTTGACTTAATCTGTGACGACTATAGAGTGCTTCTATTTTTGCGGTTTTTCATTAAAATAATTCAAAATTTTTTTATACAAACTTGAAGTTGAACTTTGAGAAAAGGTGAATTTTTGACGAACCAGGAGGAGTATTCGGATTTTTAAAAAAATAGAAGCATAGCGTATAATCTCAGCTTTCTAAAGATGTTAAAATATTTTCGATAGCTTTAATAGAACAACAGTAATCAAATAAATGGTGAGCCTATTCCAATTCACAAACTAAAAATTTCCATCCCCCTTTACGAAGGTACGAGATTCGTCTCTACGCAAGTGATTTATGGCCTTTTCGGGGAAACGGTCAGCACCCCACTTGTGGGCGTGTTTCTTCTCCACCTGCTTCTCCACAGATCGACTATCCTAAAGAGCTGTCTGGAAAGATTTTTTCCTTCGCTTGAGAATTGCGAGGAAAAAACCTGGCAAAAATGACGCTCTTACATTAATTTAATTTTGCTTATTTTTTAATAAATAATTGCGGGGTTTTTTTTTGTAAAATTATGTATATAAACACAAAATTTAAGCTTTAAAAGTATTTACATCACGATTTAAATGCAGTTGCAAATCTTCGGGGGGGGGGGGGGGAGGAGATTGAGAGTTTACGTGCTTCTCTCGAAGGGATAAAATTAATTGAACTCACCCATTAAATAATTTTCAATTAATTTTGTCACAATGTAACTATATATTTTTTTTAATTATTACATTATATAAAAAGGAAAGAATATTTGAATATACCTAGAAGAAAATTTGAACTTACCCTTATCACTTTTGTTTGCTTTTCGAGTATTATTGGAATTTAAGGATAGTAAGAAAAAAGATATGTAACTCAATGGTTTTAAACCCAAGGGTTATATATTATCGCGATTTGTCTATTACTTCTTTTTTCATTGAATTAGTAATTAACATTAAAAAAAATACATATGTATATGCTTACCTAGAAGAGTTATGGCGGGTCAGAAAGCAAATCATAAGTTTATGATCAGTAGCGGATTTTAGGGGTGCCCCCCCCCCCCCCGCAAAGGGATGAATTAATTTAACTATTTTATTAATTATTTTTAATTGAATTCTTTTTTGCATTTTTTATGTAGGTTATTGGCACAAAACACACACAGCATATTTCGAATAAAAGCATTCTTGTTTGCTAAAGAAGTAATACTAGAGTCAGAGGTCCAGAACGGCAGAATACATTTAATCACTGGTTTCGAATTCTAGGGAATGTTTATCACCATTCATCTACTAATTCTTCTTTTATGGAATCAATAATTAACATTAAAAAAAAAATGTGCAGGTTCGCCTAAAAAAGTCATTTTGATCCAGGCAGTTATTTGCCAAATAATAGATTTCATTTTCAGCTCATAAAAAATGCAAAATGATAGAAATCACATGATGGTAGTTTCTTGGAAAAATCATGATTATTAATGGAAACGGCATGTAGAATACAATATGTTATCTCAACTGTGTCATGACTTTAAAAACAATCAGTAACTGCTTTGAAATTCACACAGAAATAGTTTCTGAATTCTTCAATAAAACTTATGTTTTATGAAGTTATGATTTTCTTACTAAAATAATATTTTGTAGTTAAAATATAAATTAATTTATAAAACTTAAATGAGAGATGGGTTTATTTAATAACATTTCCCTCAATGTTCCTAATTAAAACCGCTCATTGTATAGCATCTCGGTGACATTAAATTGGGTTTAGTATTTAATTGGCTTGAAACGTTGAAGATGTTTTCCGTCCACATTCAAAATATATTAGTGCATAATATTCCTATATTTAGAAGTAGATTCATTGACCGCAAAACCATTAAAAATAAAGTCATCAAAACTCTGTTGTTAAACATCGAAAAGGCGGGGGGAGGGGATTCAATTTTCGGGTTTCCTCCAAAAGATTTTTCTGTATCCGCCCCTGTTTATGATGGCATCTTTTTTAGCTTATGCGAAACAGCATGCTAAATTAGAGTGGTCCAAAATAAGCCTTTTTATTATTTTTTATTTTATTGGGTTTACTCTCCCATTTGGTTTCACCTATGTAAAAAATAATGATTGTGAAGTTTGAGCACATAATTTTAACATTTAGAGAGAGGTTTCTTAACAGCCTCGAAGTTCTGCGTTTTCCCATCTTATGCTACGAATGTAGGTAGAAATAAAACGGATGCTAGGAAAGGTATGTAATTTCATTTCATGCAAATACACAAAACTTTCCAATCTTTAAAAATCCAAACTTCAGATGAAACGTAATAAACTGGAGTTATAATAAGCGAGCTTGGGCCACAGGGGACATTTTTTTGCAATTGTTTTCAGAAGTGTTTCCAGAAATAAAGTTATTAAACTCATACTTCATACTGAAATAAAAAATATTTTTGATGATTTTTTGATCTCTTATGACAGTGGTGCCAAACATTTTTCTACTTGAGACCACACCTCATATTAAAATGATTCTAGCGGTTCAGAAAATAACTAAAATTTGAAAATGTTCAACATTTTTTTTAATTACATGTGAAAACGAGAAAAAAGGAATGAAAATTAAAAACCAATGATTGATGTAATCATTACTTGATGCATCTTTTTTTTTAATTGCATCAGTTTATCAGAAACCAATTCTGAATATTTAGCTCAATTTTTGACGTTCTCATTAAACGTGCTCTTCGATTTGTTGACTTTAAAGAAGACCACGGGTCACACGTATCAACTTCACAGATCGTATGTGTCCCTCGAGCCGCAGGTTGGGTGCCACTGTTCTTATGGTATAACTTTTACACTGTTTCGATTCATTAGTATTCTTTTCGTGAAACATTTAGCGTAAACAAAAAATCTGAAAAGAAAACCTGAAATTTATTCAAAACTCTTGCTTTTAAAAACATATATAAATCAACTACTACGCACAAATTCGAAAAGAGAAAAAAAGGACATTGAAAAAAAAAAAAAGGTAAGTAATGATTCAAGATTGCAATCTTTGATTAAAAAACTTCAGAAACAAATTTGATTTTTTTTCGAACGCTTTACTAATTCTAAAATTTACCCTATGAATTAAAACAGTACGTTTCAAGTCTGAAAAATACGTTCCCTGATAATTCGATAAGTGGCGTGTGGGGGGGGGGGGAAGGATTCTGTCATTCCCATACAGCTTGACAAATATGGAAATTAATGCGGAAAAATTTTCATAATCATTCTTTTTCCGTTACTTTTATTTCGATTCACGTTTCTACAAATGAATTTATAATTTATCATACCCATCAGGATAAATTTAATTGATTATTAAATTTACTGACTTCTGGTTAGAAAGTTAACGATGGTGTCGCAGCGGCCAATGAAGTTCTTAAACGTAATTTTCATAATCGACTTTTAAAATGTGAAGCAGAGGCTGAAATAGATCAAATGCTACAGAATATAGATTGCAAAAGATTAAAATAATCTTACTACTATTATATATGCGAAAGTTTGTCTGTATGGATGTATGGATGTATGGATGTTTGTTACTCTTTCACGCAAAAACTACTAAATGGATTTTGATGAAACTTCACAATAATATAGCTTATGCATCAGAATAACACATAGGGTAGTTTTCGTCCCATTATGGGGGCAAAACCCCCTTTGGGAGGCAATAAAACACAATTTTAGTATAAATTCTCTAATATGGGGATGAAAAAATACTTGCACATATTAACATTATATGTCCATCGAAAGCTCTGATTTTTCTGCTGAAGATGGCACCTTTTCGAAATTTCTAAGTAGAATAAAAAACGAGTTATGAGCTTTTTAGTTCCATGTTCGAAGGCTTTCCTTAACTCAATACAATATTTAGTGTATCATCTCAACTCCCTGTCGATAGCGACTATTGTATTGTTGACTATCTTTGCTTTTCGTGACTGTTCAAGGCTTTTCTCAAGTCAAATCTTGAAGTAAGATTTTTGCACAAGATTGGCAAATAATACATGGATTTGGCTGATTTTTTTTCCCATTTTAATGCAACTTTGAGGCAATTAATGTTTTTTTTTTATTTATTTGTATTGACTGGGTATATTTAATCGATCAGCTGGAATCTAGCCAAACTTTTTTTGTGGAATCATTTCAATAGCTAAGGCATTTGGCATTTTTTTCAACTGTCGCTGTTTTTGAAGCTAAAGACTACGCAGTACTGTGTTTCTCGGTTTTCACCATGTAACCGAATATCGCCATTTCTTTAATACTTCTTTAAATTTGTTAACACGTAAAATAATTCGCCAACTAATTCGCAAATTCATAAACAGCGCAAAAACTTCCATTACTTTGTCTTTGCACACAATTTCATACAATTGCCAAATTTTTACTGTTTATTGGAAACATTTCGGGTAGCATCATTGTTGATCCCATTTTGGGACGATTTCTACGGTAAGAAGTTATACATTATACAATAATTTAGATTGCCGGTGTAGCGCTGGATATTATGCATTTGATGGAGATCGGGATTATAAGGGAACTGTTTCACTTTATTTAAGAATAGTTGACCTCACTCGAATAGGTTTTGTTTTGGGAATTACCGGGACCACCGTGACAAAGCGCGCGCTCCATTCGTCGCCGCGCGTTCTTTCTACCCGAATTACCCATGACTTCTTTGCAACTCCTGAACGTTTTCGTGATTTATTTTTTGTGATTTTTGGGTGTCTTCTCAGTTTTGCCGACATTTCATTTACTCCCCTTCCCCCTAATTTTCAGTTTTAATCATACCTTTTGATACATTTAAGGGGACAGACAATTTGAAATGTCGACGAAACTAGAGACAAACAATTTTTTGGTAACTATTTGACCTCTGCCTGTAATGACCATTAACTTAAATCATTTGAAAAAAACTACATCAACGTGAGCGAAGCCGCGGGTAAGAGCTAGTACTGGAATATAACTGTTTTCGAAAGTAACAGTTTTGCTTTTATTCGAAAATATCATTTCAAGTCTAAGTCGTTTCTTTAAAATTGGGAGGGGGGTGGGGGCCTTGTTTTGACACATTCCTCAAATAATAATTGTTTCATTTCAATAATTGAATAATTGTTTCATTTTGGTGAGTTCAGCCAGACTGCAGGAATTTCGCGCCCATTTGCCTGGTGCTGGCGGTAATGATGCGGTAATATTTGATGAACAAGAGCGCCAAATTCGAATCGCAACGTGATCCATAATTTGTTTTATCAATACTGCAAATGCTTTTGATTTGCAGATTGATAATGCTGCGTTTCGAAGGAAAACGAAATGTTAATGATCCTATTGCATATCCTTCTTGTGCATAAAAAGTAGCATGTGAGATGTGAAAGCATTTTAATAAATCAAATTTAGAAAACAAATAACGAATATAAAATTAACAAAATTTCGAGTTTCAGTGCATAAGGAAAGGAAATTTAGGCACAAAACACCGATTGTGTAGAAGATTTCGGTCGAAACTAAAATGCGCTAAAAGAGTCAACGCAAAAATTGTATGTGGTCATCCAATACTATACACGGACCCTCTTCCCCTGCCAATAAATTTTGAGCGGTGACAGCATAGAGGGGAAGACGTCCCCCAAAACCTGTCAGCCGCTCCACGTAGAGGGGAAGGAAAACGCTACAGCTTTCTCTCTCTCTCTTCCGAAAGCTAGAAATTTTCTGTCTGATGAGTCCTCTTAAGCACAAATTGTTTTTCCGCACTAGGTCATACCTTTGTTTGACATTTAGACGCTTGAATTCTTCACAATTATGCAGATTATGTGAATCACTGCACAATTTACAACTGTTCAATGGCAATGGCTTATTTACACTGCTTATAGATGTTTTTTGGGTTAATCTGGGTTCTATTTGTGAAGTGTATTGAATTTGAGAGTTCTCCAAAAAATGATGCCTCTTTTCTAAGAGTTGAACAAAATTGCTCCATTTTGGGAGGTCTGTAGAGGTTAAGGACATCTCAAATTGTTTTCGTGATTCTGCATCCACCTTTTGAAGAAATATGTTGAGGAGTAAAACGTCTGTAAAATCATTACATTGCAGATCCATTTGCCGGAGTGCACGCAGATGCTTATGAATCTTGTCCACAAGATTTCTCAGCTCATCTGCAGACTCATGAGTAATTTTCTGGATGTTTAACAGCTCTTGTATATGACTGTTCACAATTAGTCTCTTGTTTTCGAACCTCTCAGTCAAGGCCTTCCACAGGGACTGGTAGGTATCATCTATTGTTTCTATTTCTTTGGCGCGGCCGATAAGTGATGATTTCAGGTAATACAGTTTTTGTGAATCTGAGAGGGAAGAGTTGCTATTGATGATGGAGTTAAATTGTTCTTTGAAGAGGAACCATTCTTCATATTTACCGTTAAATTTTGGAAGTGATATTTCGGGAAGCCGGATACTGATTGTTGAGTTAGGTGGTGCATCATTAAAGGAGCGGGAAATATTGTTGTTCAGCTGCTTGAACTTGCGCTTGAGGGCGACTTCTATTTTTTCTAATTCTTCTTCGAGATCAATGAAAATCTTTTCATTTTCGTCCAATTCCTCATCCTTCAGCACTGAATAGTAATCCAATTTCAGCTGCTCGAATTTGGTTTCTAGAGCTTGCACATGTTCAAGTTTGCACTCGATTTCCGTCGAGTCCATTGCGTCGATATCACTTCCTATAAATGATAGCAACCGCGTGACTTGTCCTTTGAGACCTCTTCGTCTGCGGTTTAAAATGTTGAGGTCCGTCATCTCGTTAAGTAGAAAGTCCGCTAAGAAATCAAATACGCTGATTCTCCTCCGGCTCGACGGACCAAAAATGAAGCCGCCTGGCTTCAGGGGGGAAAAACTAATTTTCCAGCAGTGGACTGTATATTGAGAATGTTGACTGCATTGATGAGTCGTGGTTAAAACAACAACAATTAAATTTATTTACAATTAGAGTATGAGCATAATATTAAAGTAAGACTAGGATACGCATGTATCCTTACAAGGGATTGGGAGCGAGAGCCCTATGGCTGCATCCGCTAGCTACAACGTTGGAAGTGCATCTCCGAGGGGTGGTTTCCCACGCTCCTCTCACAATGGGGGCTTTAGGGTTGCTTGGCAAAGCCAAGACCCCAAGCGTTGCTCCTTATCGCTCGGGGACCCGCGCAGAGGCGTTAACAGTGTCTATTGTTAGCTGCACAACTTAACACTTGAACATTACGCTACAATGCATTACGCTTAATTTGATACTTAGTAAGATGTAAAAACACTGTTATCATTTGTAAAACTAGGTAACATATTCAAAACATTAAATGTGTTCAACCTTTTGCAACGTTGTCATCTTGCCCCTAGGTCAAAGTCATCTTGCCCCGTTACTGGGGCAAGATGACGATTCATTAAGGTTATGAAAAATTAAAAAATATTCTTCGTTATTTTTATTTGAAAAAATAAATGGTAATATATTTAGTGCTACAAAGGACTACTCTAACAGCTCCTGTAAAATTAATTTTACTATCCTTAAAAATAAATTAATAAACCACGAAAGTTGTTAGCATAGTCATCTTGCCCTGGTCTCCCCTACTAGTAACATTTTTTATTATATATATAAGTTTTGAATTATGTATAAAATGTGTCTAAACGTATGTCTACAATATTGAATGAAAGACTCTGTTTTTTCATGCCATATTTTGCCAGAGACATGTAACTATACTCAAGGTATGACATTTAAAAAAATAAAAATTTTGTAAAAATAAAGTTATATTTTATTGTTTTATAAAAAATACTTATTGAAAGTGCTGAGAAATATCGATTATTTCCTTAAAAAATGTTTCAGGTAATTAAATTAAGCGCTTATGCATTTCTTATTGGCTTACAACCTAGGATCAGCGTTTGTCACAAGTGTACTTCTTTGTGAATAAAACAATGTGTCTAAATATATCACCAAGAGCTTCGTTTCAAATAAAATGTTATGTTCATCCGGGTGTGATACATAACATTCAGACACATCAATGTGTCTGAATGTTATGTTCATCCATAACAGCCAGACATGAAACGAGCTGAAACAGTAAAGACACGTACTTAGTCCACAAACCATATATATATATATATATATATATATATATATATATATATATATATATATATATATATATATATATATATATATATATATATCAAGGCTCTCGAATAAGTCCTGAGCTGTCGTTACTATAGTAATACAGTCGAACTAGCTTATAACGAGCACGAAGGGAACCGCAATATTTGCTCATTACAACCGATCGCTCGTAAAAAACGGGTTCATGAAAAAGATAAAAAAATAATAATTATAATGCATGCATTGTTTTTTTTATATTTCTATACAATACCGAAGAAGTTGGTTATTTGATTTGAACTGTCTTCTTGTCTCTTTCTTGTTACTGTTTTCGAGGAACGTGGAGTCCGAAAAACATCGTCATTTGCATCCGTGGCTTCAAAATAGTTTGAAGTTATTCTGCACTTTAGAAGCCAAGTACGGTCGAGGGCTACTTAACTACAAATTCTTCACATTTGTCGTTATGATGGTCGCTTTGATTTTTTTTTCTCTATCTTGACTTTCAGCTGTAATATCCTCGAAAGTATATCTCGGAACTAATAACATTATCTTCAACAAATATATAATTTTTAAGTACTCCTCTACTCCACGAATTTCAAAAAAAAAAAGAAGGGCATTGTCGTCACTTGTCCTCATGATTTATGTCTTATTTCTAACTTTCAGTTGAACTGAAAATTCTAATGGAATTTTTCCAAAAATAGAATAATCTTTGCTGTGGAGGAAATCAACAGATATTTTATGAATTACAAAAATTTTGCTTGCTTTAAGCGGGGTTCGTCCGTTAAAAGGGAGTGTTGTTCCCATAGGGGGGGGGGGGCTGGTTAAAACAGGGCTCGCTACAAGCGAGTTTCTGTACTTTTAAAAAATAAAACTTTTCTTTAATATTTTTACAGTCTGCAAAGCATGAGTTGCATATCAAAAGATCATCCTGTTTATTATCCGTATATTCATATAGCTTGAATTCTAACTCTTTTCCTTTGATTAAAAAAAAAAAAGTTTCCCTCGCTATATGCTTTATTCTGTGGCTACCGTCATTCAGGAAATCTTCGAAGTCATTAGCATAGATGTGAACTGTACGAGTAATAACTATGCGACGTGAAGTAAAATTAATTATTTTAGTAAAATTAGTGCATCTTTGAACCAAAAGAAAAAAAAAACCCGAGTGTTACAAAACTATTTTATTTCATAGTTTTAAAAGATTTGTATAAATTGTGTCGCATATAACTTTACAATCTTAAATGCAAGATTTTAACAATTTCAAATCAACACTCAAGCGCTAGCAAATAGAAAATTCAGAATTTGTGCACTGTTATACAATTGGCTGTGTACAACTTTGTGTACTTATTTTGTAGAAAGCTGATATTAGTGTAGCATTATGCCTCTGGATTTCGTTTTAAGTCAAATATGCTGAAAAATATTAAACTGTGCCAAGTTATAAACCTATGGTTCAGAAATACCCCAAATGACTATAATTGTGTTATCGGAGAGTAGCACTTAAGAAGCATTTTCGCAGCAGAAGCATCAATCTTAATGTTCACTATATCTACAGAAGCCGGGAAGATAGAATAAACTTTAGCCATTTATATCTATCCCGAAGTTTATCGTCAATAGACTTCTACTATCAACGGATTGACCGGCTGGATATGACCTATAATGCTTGTTTTAAAATCACCACAGTAAGATCTTCCAAAAAAAAAAAAAAAACCTGCCAGAATATTACTTGCACATAACTTTTTGTAAAGCTTCCAATACTGCATAGATGCAAGGGAAAGCTAGTCGAAGATCTTAAATACAATGGATATATAAATAATGTCAGCGGAGAAAGAGGAGAGGAAAATTTTCAAAGCAAATAAATAAATAAAAATAAATAATTCGTTAGCGTAAGTCAGAAATCTTAAAACATAGTAAACTTGGGGAGGGGGGGGGGCAGTAAAAACTGGTTTCACAAGTGAATGTTTTATGCCTTGTGTTTTTTTTTTCATTTAGGCCAAGGTTGGCCACTGTTTTTGGGAAAAGTTGCGCAATCTGGATAAAAATTGTTTTGCGTGGAACTTTCAATTTTTCCAACATAATGAAAAATATAAGAATGTGAAAAAATGCTATTTATAGCTAGGTTATGAGTTTTTAAAATCCAAGGGACATTTCCTCTATCTAAGATTGAGCTATGGGGTGTTGAAAAAACAGTATAATAAATAAAACAAAAAGTTTGAACTTCAGTTTTATGGTTAATAATCTTTTTTTGAAGGTGTAGCCACTTACGTAGGTTTTACGTATAAAATAAAAACGCAAACTAGAAACATTTAACTAAACAATTAATAAACAGGTAGTACTTAATGCGGCTTTTGAATTTGTAGTTTGTATGAGTATATTTTTTAAAAAATTTCTAAATTTATTATTTCTCTTTTTTTTTGGGGGGGGGGGGAGTCTTCGCGTGCCACTACTAATACCCCGCGGGTAGATAATCCCTGATTCAGGCTATATTTTTGGCCTTGATATTTGCAGAAGTGCCTTAAATACTTCAAGAGCTTCAAAATTAATTAACCACTAATTATTCATGAAGTCATAACAAATTTTCTCAGCGCTTCCTTGAGATGACATCGACCCCCTGAGGTACATTAATGATACAGATTAATTCTACACAACGTAACAAAAATTAAACGTTAAATAAAGAAATAAATAAATGATTAACTATATAAGAGAAACATAATGGCTAAAATTTATTATTGCATAAATTTAGTCAGTTCCCTAAAACCTTGAAAATAATTATTTTTCAGTTTTTATATATTCGAAATGTTCAAATCAAGAGCTTTCAAGAGACACCGAAATCATATTTGTATGAATATTAAAAGTATCTCAATTTAAATAATGAAACGTTTTGAGGAAAAAGTACATAAAGTTCATCAATTAAACATTACGCATATACGAGGTACCGACTCCCTAAAGTTATGAAATTGAAAAGTACCGTGAATACGGGCCACTTTGGCTCTTTTTTTTCATCTTTTCCCAAGAATTTTATTGTTATTTCTATTTCTATGCTATGGTATTCTTTTTTGCGCATCTAGACTTCTCTAAATTTAGTTTTTGAACAGTTATCATTTTTCTAAAGTGTTTTTACTCTTTTTGTTTTTTTTATTTGGGCCAATGTTACCCTTGCGTTTGAGTTGCTTTGGCCCAAGCGCCAAGGTCGTTTTCCCTGTATTAAATCACTGCATAGCTAACTAGAGCAGAAGAAAGACTTATGTTCATTAGAAAATCTGCTCATTTTAAAGAAAAATACTTTTTATATGAACTTTTGAGTCACAAATATATATGTGTCAGAGGAAGTTAAATGTGTATGTGTGTTTGTAACCCTATTTAATGTCGCACAAATTGCCAGTATCCCATTATACTACAACAAAATTCAATACACTTTCCAAGAAATATCCCAAAATTTGTAATGCAACTGCGTGCCTTAAAAAAAAAATCCCTTTTTTTATGGGGCAAAGTGGAAAAAAAATGTTTTACTAATGAAATATTTTCTATTCGATTATAAAAATATTTTGATCAAATGAAACGTTGAATGAATAAATGGAAAGATAAAGAAAAAATATAAAAAGAATACTTAAATTAATAAATTAAAATATGAACAAAAATAAATAAGCGAGTAAAAGAAGGAGTTAATAAGAAGATAAGCTAATGAATAAAGAAATAAGTGAATAACTAAATTAAGAAATGTAAATGAATTAACTAATCAATGAATGCGTAAGTAAGTTAGTAAATGATTGAATGAGTAAACGAAATAAGTTATTTCCCTTTGCCCCTCACGTACTTGACTAATTGCAAGAAATATTTAAAATACAAATAAACGTAATATAAACTTAAAAAAATACTGCACCGAATATTAGAAGGTCTTAAACAATACTTAAAATGTTAATGGCAAAAACTTTATCATTTTATAATACCAAAAATAATTTTTGACTTACAACAATTACTACAGTAAGAGGATGAATTTTTGAAAATGGCATGCATCATTATATGCTTTAAGTTTCGGCGGTATTTTTTTTTTTTGACCGGAATGTGCAACTATATTGTTAAAATATTACTACATGTGTGACGCTTCTAACAAAGTAAATATTTCGCCATTTCACTTTGCCCTACATTCCCCTATGTATTTCTGTTGACGTTATTTAGAACCCTTATTCTACCAGGGATGTTTAGAAACTTGTGTTCTTCCTCTAAAGGGAATTTCGGGTTTGGGGGGGGGGGGGGGGGATCAGGGTGCTTTTCTTATTGAGAGTTTGGGGACCATTCTACCATGGGCAGAATAAGGTAAAGGGCAGTAGCTGCAATTTTTTTGCTTTTCATTTTTTTGCATTTTTCATCTATTGTACGTTAGTTTTATTGTACAAATTTTCTTATTTGATTTTAGCTGAAAAAAAAGCGCGTGAAAAACGTCCAATTCCAACATTTTCCTATTATTAATATTGAATCCAAAACGCGTTTCTACAAATAATCTCGAAAACTCATTTCCATAGATACTGCCGTTTACTTGCCCATGGCAGTGTTTTCCTCTTTCTAATGGGAAATTTTAGGGACTGTTGCCTTTAGTCTCATGGGAATTTTATAGACTGTAGTGCCCATTTAAGGTTTTTTTAGGGTCTAATGTCAAAATTCTACTGGCAATTTTTGAGGACTGTTTTCCTTATTCGAATAAGGATTAGAATATGCTGACACTCTTGTGGGACTGTTGCCTTTATTTTAATGACCCTTTTAACAAAATTTCTCCTATTCATTTGTGTGTTGGGATATTTAGGAGAGTGTTAACTTTATTTACGAAGTTTTCTCATTCGAACGGTCATTTTTAGAGACTAATGCCAAAATTTATGTAGGGATTTTTAGGGACTGTTTTCATTACTCTGACGGGAAGTTTGCACCTTTTTCTTTTATTCAAGCCGGATTATTGAGCATGCGTCACTTGGCACAACTTTTATTTTTTACGTATTCCAGACAAGGTCAGGCGACGCAGCTAGTTAATAATTTTCAAGACTGATTCAATGGTAGTTTTTTTTTTTTAAAAACTGCCCCGGTTATAAACTTTTACATTAATATAAATCCATTGGTATTGACCTTTTTTTCTGTTCATTTAATTCAAAACAAAAACATGGAAAATTTTTATTTCGTAAGTACTTGATGGTAATAAGCAATTATCTAATAACCTTCAAGTTGAATCAAAATCGTAAAAAAACACTTTTTTATTGCTTAATGCATGAGTTTTTACTTATATAATCTGAAATTACAAACCTTTTGGAATTTGATAATTAATTATAAATATTTATACCATAAACCAAATCGCCTGAGCAAACACAGCTATAGTTAGAAAAAAAAAAACAATGTATAACAAAGCATCCTATTGAAGCAATAAATAATCGTCGACAAAACTGTCTAGACATTATATCAAGGACGAACTCGAAAGAATATTAGAGGTTGTTCTTGCTTATTAAAATAAATTTATTTATGTTGTAGGGTGGGGGGGAGGGATTTCTTATTTTATTATTATTAGTATTATTTTTGCAAATTGGAATAATAATTTGCTTCTTTCTTTTGTTTTTATCTGAAAAAATATAATTGTAGTAGTTTTAAGATTTCTTTTTTTCTACTCGAGCATTACGAGCTCCTCTAAAACTCTCTTTTTTCCAAAATAATGATGCCTACTTGCAAAAGTAAAATGGAATATAAGATAATTATTAATGTCTTTGATTGGTATTTTATTGTGTTGTCTATTGCGAGATGTTTTCAACACAAATTACTAATTAGTGATTGTTTTTCTATGTAACATTTTAGTTCTTAGTGATATATAAAAAAGAATAAAGTTGCTTATATTGCATTTGTTGAGATATACTGAATGGTATTTCGGTGATGTTTTGAATAAAAATTAAATCATATTTCAAGTTATAGCAAGGAGCAAACTTATGCTTGCGTCCTGATTTGTTTATAACTACTTACGAATTTTCTCACAGAAAATTGTGCTATTGATGTTATTTTTGAGAACGAAATATACACATTGAATCAGTATTCTCTTTTTCTGTTTATCTTGCTTCTGTAAATCTTAGCCCTTTACAATGGGTGTTGTGACTTAAAATTATTCAGGAAAAGGAGCCGGAGAAGTTTACATTACTAACAAATATAAGACAGACAATTGTGCCATTCGTTTTAGGGATTGCTAACTAGGGTGGAAGTCTAATTTAGCTCATTGAACTAGCGATAAACGAAAGAAAGCATCATCTATTAACATTCCGATATTTTTGACCCAGGAGCCCCTGGAGCAGGTTTTTCAAATTTTTCATGCATCGAATCAATTAAATAATTTCAATTAGACCGTCAAACTCCTAGCAAAACCCAATTAAATTCTCTAGTTAATTCCCTTTTTTACCTTGGTTTTTCTTTTAATGGATAACTTAGTAAAATTTTGCAGCCAGCTTTCATTCAGCTAAGCAACTTAGAGTGCAACCAAGCTCATCATTTAAGGGGGAGGGGCAACTGCTCCCTCCCATCCGCCATTGAGAAATTATTATATTTACATATAAGTGGGTATCGTTTTTGTTGCGTTTAAGATAGAATTACCATTAAGGTACGTACCCTTTCCCCCCTCCCCTTGAAAATTTCGAGCCCAGGGACCCATAAGGGTTCTACATGGTTCGCGAGTCTCCGTCAACTGAATTGTCTCTCTTATTTCCGTATGGGTTTCTTCATGGAATGTCCGATCATATTTTACGGTATCACAATATGCTAAGAATAAGATATTTTAAAATATTACACCACACTGATTTTATTTTACACTTGCAGTTTGTTTTAGTAGAAACATCAAACATTATGAAAACGTTTATGATTATGTTTGCCGAGTCTTTCCGTACAGCTTTAGAAAAAAAGCTTTCAAAAAGATATACAAATGCGGGATCATCTTTTAATCAATTAATCATTCAGTCGTTCGTTTTAGAATGATTTACTTGTAAAGTAAATACAGTTTTCACCTGTAAGTAAAACTGTGTTTTAGAATATAATTTTAAGGGATATTTAAATGAATCCAAAAGTTCTGCTTTACTCTTTGAACAATGCAATATGAAAGGGTTCTGAGTTTTGTTCGGCAAATTGCATTTCGGACAATTAACCGAAACTGGGATTTTTAAATTTTACAATAAATGTGAATTCAACCAGTATTTCTTATACTTTATTGCTACTCTTTTCTAAGGAAATAAGTTTAAAAGAACTCAACGATAAAGCTTTACTGGCTGAAGAAATCAGAAAATATGAAGAAATTCAATATTTAGAAAATCAAGAAAGGAGATTGGGACCATGCCTGTAAAATGGGCAAATCAAAATATATACAAGAGAGATCGCGCCAATCTGTTATAAGAGATTGCTTTGTAATACATTCGAAAAACTAAAAATAATGTTTCTGGTGCTTCTTTATCTATAGATATATACAGGCCGTTCCGTTTTAACCTGCAAGACCTTTATTTTCGCAACCGTTAGTCCTAGATGTATAATTCCAATTGCAAAAATGTTCAAAATCAGATGCTAAGTTAAGATATTGAAAGTTTGAAGTGAAAATAAAAATAAGTCAAAAAATACAAAATTTAACTTTTTATACGGGCTCCAAATCCCCTAACTTATACTTAGGAAAATAATGTCCATTGAAAAATAATTCCAACACAAAAAGTTTGAAATTAGTACGACCAATATTCACCGAGATATGAACGCATTGTGACTTACACCACTTTTCACTCTTCGTCAATAACACCTTTTGAGGGAAAATATAGCGGTTAACAGGTGCTTAAAATTATATTTGTGCGTAAAGTGTTTCTTTTCAAATTGTTCGAGGTTTTGTAGTGTGTTTTTGCGTATCACGGCATAACATTTGCATTTATTTTTGAATAGCAATGAAAAATATAAATAACTTGTTTTTCTTACTTTAACGACCTCTCATTTTTCTGAAAGGGCGATAAGTTCCAATCTCATGTTCTGTATGGTCCCTTAAACTTTGAACTGGAATATCTCCTAGAGTTTAAGTCGCACAAATGTCAAGTTCTTTTTTGTGTGAGTAATAGTTTTCAATGGAGGTTATTTCTTTAAATATTAGCTGGGGGACCTAGGGCCCGTATAAAAAATTAAATTTTGTATATTTTGACTCATTTTTATTTTTGCTTCAAACTTTCAATGTCTTAACTCAGTATTTGATTTTGATTTTGAACATTTTTGCAATGGGAATTATACATCTAGGACTAACGGTTGCGAAAATGAAGGTCTTCCAGGTTAAAACGGAACATCCTGTATATAATAGCGATGATCGAGTAACGCTGATGTCATCAATGAAAGTCGTGCCACGGCATGATAATTTGATAATATGTTTTGGCAGGGATGCCCACCTGAGGAGGGGGGGGGGGTCGTGGCGCAGACTGCGCCATTGAAATTTTAAGGGGGGAGGTGTGTTTTAAGGGTATATTCCTCTTTTTGTGGGGGGAAGCTTCCGAATTTGGGGGGCTCGTGGTATTGGGGGGTGTTCTTTCTCTTAGGGGGGCACCCCTGGTTTCGGTAATGTTTAACATGCAGGGGAACGCTTTACGTGACAAGGCTGAACTCGATCCGGTC